>NW_027000215.1:135000-227500 GCF_036934945.1 Oncorhynchus masou masou
TCAGTCACTCTAAGGATGTGTCAGTCACTCTAAGGATGTGTCAGTCACTCTAAGGAAGTGTCAGTCACTCCTAGGATGTGTCAGTCACTCTAAGGATGTGTCTGTCACTAAAAGGATGTGTCAGTCACTCTAAGGATGAGTCAGTCACTCCTAGGATGTGTCAGTCACTCCTAGGATGTGTCAGTCACTCTAAGGATGTGTCTGTGAGTTTGTACTCAGGGTCTTGTTAAGTGTGATCTCAGTTGGTCTGTATCTCAGTGTGAAGTCTGTCTGTGGTTACAGATGCTAATGGGAGAAAACCGCTGGCTGGGAGGTTGAGTGAGGATACAACAGAGGTAAGGATTGTCTGAGAATGATAACAAATACATCTGAATTCACCCTTGAAACGTTTAGAGAATAACGGTATGTCTAACAGCAACTATTCTTTGTGACTGTGACATACCTGCACACTCCCCTACATATTTATTTGGACAGTAAAGCTCTCTACTCCAGCATTTGGGATTTGAGATCAATTGTTTTATATGAGGCGAGAGAACAGAATTTTATAACTTTTATTTGAGGGTATTTTCATATACACTGTTCAAAAAAATAAAGGGAACAATGTAACAATGTAACAATGTAACTCCAAGTCAATCACACTTCTGTGAAATCAAACGGTCCACTTAGGAAGCAACACTGATTGACAATACATTTCACATGCTGTTGTGCAAATGGAATAGACAACAGGTGGAAATTATAGGCAATTAGCAAGACACCCCCAATAAAGGAGTGGTTCTGCAGGTGGGGACCACAGACCACTTGTCAGTTCCTATGCTTCCTGGCTGATGTTTTGGTCACTTTTGAATGCTGGCGGTGCTTTCACACTAGTGGTAGCATTGGAAGATTGGATAGCTGCTGCAGTCATTCCCCTCTTCAAAGGGGGAGACACTCTAGACCCAAACTGCTACAGACCTACAGTGGGGAGAACAAGTATTTCATACACTGCCGATTTGGCAGATTTTCCTACTTACAAAGCATGTAGAGGTCTGTCATTTTTATCATAGGTACACTTCAACTGTGAGAAACGGAATCTAAAACGAAAATCCAGAAAATCACATATGATTTTTAAGTAATTAATTTGCATTATTAAGTTCTGCTATTCTGATGTATCAAATACTTATGTCATGCAATAAAATGCACATTAATTACTCAAAAATCATACAATGTGATTTTCTGGATTTTTGTTTTAGATTCCGTCTCTCACAGTTGAAGTGTACCTCAAATGACTGCCTCGCCTGGTTCCCCAACTACTTCTTAGACAGAGTTCAGCGTGTCAAATCGGAGGGCCTGTTGTCCAGACCTCTGGCAGTCTCAATGGGGGTGTGACATGGTTCAATTCTCGGGCCGACTCTTTTCTCTGTATACATCAATGACGTTGCTCTTGCTGCTGGTGAGTCTCTGATCCACCTCTACGCAGACGACACCATTCTGTATACTTCTGGCCCTTCTTTGGACACTGTGTTAATCAACTAACCTCCAGACGAGCTTCAATGTCATACAACTCTCCTTCCATGGCCGCCAACTGCTCTTAAATGCAAGCTAAACTAAATGCATGCTCTTCAACCGATTGCTGCACACACCTACCCACCCGTCCTATTCTGGAATAGAATATGTGGACAACTATAAATACCTAGGTGTCTGGCTAGACTGTAAACTCTCCTTCCAGACTAACATTAAACATCTCGAATCCAAAATTAAATCTAGATTCGGCTTCCTATTTCGCAACAAAGCATCCTTCACTCATGCTGCCAAACAAACCCTCGTAAAACTGACCATCCTACTGATCCTCGACTTCAGCGATGTAATTTACAAAATACAACACTCTACTCAGAAAATTGGATGCAGTCTATCACAGTGCCATCCGTTTTGTCACCAAAGCCCCATATACTACCCACCACTGCGACCTGTATGCTCTCATTGGCTGGCCCTCGCTTCATATCCGTCACCTAACCCACTGGCTCCAGGTCATCTATAAGTCTCTGCTAGGTAAAGCCCCGACTTATCTCAGCTCACTGGTCACCATAGCAGCACCCACCCGCAGCACGTGCTCCAGCAGGTATACTTCACTGTTCACCCCTAAAGCCAACTCCTCCATTGGCTGCCTTTCCTTCCAGTTCTCTGCTGCCAATGACTGGAACGAATTGCAAAAATCACTGAAGCTGGAGACTCATATCTCCCTCACTAACTTTCAGCACCAGCTGTCAGAGCAGCTCACAGATCACTGCACATGTACATAACCAATCTGTAAATAGCCCATCCAACTACCTCATCACCATATTGTTGTTTATTTGATTGATTTATTTTGTTCCTTTGCACCCCAATATCACTACTTGCACACTCATCTTCTGCACATCTATCACCCAATGTTTCATTTGCCATACTGTAATTACTGTAATTACTTCTCCACTATGGCCTATTTATTGCCTCACCTCCCTAATCTTACCTCATTTGCACAAACTGTATATAGACTTTCTCTACTGTATTATTGACTGTATGTTTGTTTATTCCATGTGTAACTCTGTGATGTTGTTTGTGTCGCACTGCTTTGCTTTATCTTGGCCAGGTCGCAGTTGTAAATGAGAACTTGTTCTCAACTGGCCTACCTGTTTAAATAAAGGTGATATGGTCTACCTGGTTAAATAAAGGTGACCTGGTCTACCTGGTTAAATAAAGGTGACCTGGTCTACCTGGTTAAATAAAGGTGACCTGGCCTACCTGTTTAAATAAAGGTGATCTGGTCTACCTGGTTAAATAAAGGTGACCTGGTCTACCTGGTTAAATAAAGGTGACCTGGTCTACCTGGTTAAATAAAGGTGACCTGGTCTACCTGGTTAAATAAAGGTGATCTGGCCTACCTGGTTAAATAAAGGTGACCTGGTCTACCTGGTTAAATAAAGGTGACCTGGTCTACCTGGTTAAATAAAGGTGACCTGGTCTACCTGGTTAAATAAAGGTGATCTGGTCTACCTGGTTAAATAAAGGTGATCTGGTCTACCTGGTTAAATAAAGGTGACCTGGTCTACCTGGTTAAATAAAGGTGACCTGGTCTACCTGGTTAAATAAAGGTGATCTGGTCTACCTGGTTAAATAAAGGTGATCTGGTCTACCTGGTTAAATAAAGGTGACCTGGTCTACCTGGTTAAATAAAGGTGACCTGGTCTACCTGGTTAAAAAAAGGTGAAATAAATAAATACAAAAATATAAGCAGGAACTGAACTGTACACAGTCAGGCAAGATAAAAACAGAACAGAACAAGTGAGACACTTCCTCCAGTAACCGGAAGCTGTGGTCTTCATAAATACATACACTTTTGCTGTATCATTTCTCAAAGCTATTTCTAAACTTTGTAACTGTGTAACATCGCTATCTTGATGTGAACTTGTTTTAAACTAATATGGAAATGTAAAGATATTTGCAAAAGGAACAGGACTGAAACTAGATGGCTTGTAAAAAGCGTTTCGAAACCTTCCTGGCACGACATGGTCTACAGGAGCTACGCAACAGTGACTCGCCACAAACCACTGTCTGTATCTGTATCTGTGTCTGTATGTCCACAAACCACTGTCTGTATCTGTATCTGTGTCTGTATGTCCACAAACCACTGTCTGTATCTGACACCACAGTGTACGAACCGTCTGATCATTTCACAAGGCTTCACTTGAGACATACGCTACCGTTCAAAAGTTTGGGGTCACTTAGAAATGTAGTTGTTTTTGAAAGAAAAGCACGTATTTTTGGCCATTAAAATAGCATCAAATTGATAAGAAATACAGTGCAGACATTGTTAATGTTGTAAATGACTATTGTAGCTGGAAACGACAGATTTTTTTATAGAATATCTACATAGGCGTACAGAGGCCCATTATCAGCTACCATCACTCCTGTGTTCCAGCTTGTTTTTGGTTTGTTACAATTGACCTCCATTTTGTTTTTTTCTAGTGACAAAGATCCCGATGTAATGATCAGTCACTGGGGGACGTGCACCAAGATCCTCCTGGTACTGGTGTCGCTGAGGGTCATATACTATACCGTTCTGGAATATACCAACAACCCAAACCACCCCTACCAGCGTCCCCATTCTAGGAGGACTCCAGATCCTTCAAGAGGAGAGGACTTGTCCTCCGAGAGCATCAGTTCAACGACTAACGATGAATCAACATATTATGTGGAAGTTGAAACTCCAGACAACAAGGACACACCTACAATGTATGTTGACGTTGAACCACAAGCTGAATCAGAAGTTTAACTGGACACAATATTCATTCAGGACTGGCCATCAATAACACCGACCACTGGACTGGCCACTCCTCCTCCGTATGTGTCCCCAGGACCGTACCATGTAGAATACCCATCAGAGTACTCCTTCATCCTGGATGAGCCAGAGAAATGCCGGGAGCAGAACCCCTTCCTGGTTCTGATGGTGCCAGTGGCGCCCTATAACAGGGAGGCCCGTGAGGCCGTCCGCAGGACTTGGGGCAGTGAGAGGCAGGTACTGGGCAGAGAGGTCCGTCTGTTCTTCCTGCTGGGACTGCCCAGTGGAGAGGAGACAGAGCAGCTCCAGGAGAAGGTGCTGCAGGAGAGCAAAGAGCACCAGGATCTGCTGCAGAGCGACTTCATAGACAGCTACAAAAACCTGACCATCAAGACCATGGTGATGATGGAGTGGCTGAGCTCTCGATGCCCCAACGCCTCCTACGCCATGAAGATCGACTCAGACATGTTCCTCAACGTGAACACCTTGGTCAACATGCTGCTTCACGCTCCAACGCAAAACTACATGACTGGACTAGTGGCCCGATGGGGAGCTGTTCTAAGAGACCGTAACTCCAAATGGTACCTTCCAAAGGAGGTGTTTCCTGAACCAGTATACCCACCTTATGCTCTGGGTCTGGGCTATGTCTTCACCTTAGACCTCCCCAGGAAGCTGGTGGAGGCGTCCAGGCATGTTAAAGCCGTCTACATAGAGGATGTGTATCTGGGACTGTGTATGAGACACCTGGGCATCCGGCCTACTGACCCCCCCAGTGGAAACCTTTTTCAGGGGTATGCAGGAGCCCAGGACCGCTGTCACTACATGGCTGTTATCACGACCATCCTCGACACTCCTCAGGAGCTTCTGGACATATGGAGAAACTTGCACCAACCTGGGCCTGTCTGTTATTGAAAACAACACTCTGGGAAAGACAAATAGCCTTGAGTTTAGAGCGTTGGGCCAATAACCCAAAAGGGTGATGGTTCCAATCCCGGAGCTGACAAAATGGCAAATCTGTCACTGTGCCTTTGAGCAAGCACTTAACCCCAGTGCTCCATGGGAGCTGGACAATGGTGTCCCTCACCGGGACCTCGCTCCCTGTGGGTGTCTTGTTTGAGCTGTGACTTTCTATTGGATGCTTTTCTCTGGGTGTGGTAGAGAGGGATTGCCTTATCTCTGTGTTTCTGTGGGTGTGGTAGAGAGGGATTGCCTTATCTCTGTGTTTCTGTGGGTGTGGTAGAGAAGGGTCACCTTATCTCTGTGTTTCTGTGGGTGTGGTAGAGAAGGATTGCCTTATCTCTGTGTTTCTGGGGGTGTGGTAGAGAAGGATTGCCTTATCTCTGTGTTTCTGGGGGTGTGGTAGAGAAGGATCACCTTATCTCTGTGTTTCTGGGGGTGTGGTAGAGAAGGATTGCCTTATCTCTGTGTTTCCGGGGGTGTGGTAGAGAAGGATCACCTTATCTCTGTGTTTCTGGGGGTGTGGTAGAGAAGGATTGCCTTATCTCTGTGTTTCTGGGGGTGTGGTAGAGAAGGATCACCTTATCTCTGTGTTTCTGGGGGTGTGGTAGAGAAGGATCACCATATCTCTGGGCTTATGTGAGTGGTGGAAAAGGTACTCAATCATCATATTCTCTAGTTTTTCTCACTATTCTCTAGTTTTTTTTAAATATTTTTTTTACAGATAGCCAGGGGCACATTCCAACACTGAGACATAATTTACAAACAAAGCATTTGTGTTTAGTGAGTCCTCCAGATCAGAGACAGTAGGGATGACCAGGGATGTTCTCTGTTTAGTGAGTCCTCCAGATCAGAGACAGTAGGGATGACCAGGGATGTTCTCTGTTTAGTGAGTCCGCCAGATCAGAGGCAGTAGAGCTGACCAGGGATGTTCTCTGTTTAGTGAGTCCGCCAGATTAGAGACAGTAGGGATGACCAGGGATGTTCTCTGTTTAGTGAGTCCGCCAGATCAGAGACAGTAGGGATGACCAGGGATGTTCTCTTTTTAGTGAGTCCGCCAGATCAGATGCAGTAGGGATGACCAGGGATGTTCTCTGTTTAGTGAGTCTGTTTAGTGAGACAGTAGGGATGTTCTCTTGATAGTTGTGTGAATTGGACCATTTTCCTGTCCTGCTAAGCGTTCAAAATGTATTGACTATTTTTGGATGTCGGGGAAAATGTATGGAGTCAAAATAACATTCTTTTCTTTAGGAATGTAGTGAAGTAAAAGTAAAAGTTGTCAAAAATGACCATATTAGAGACACATATTTCCCTCAGATTACACAGACCCACAAAGAATTTGAAAACAAATCCAATTTTTGATAATCTGTCGTTCTGCCCCTTGAACAAGTCAGTTAACCCACTGTTCCTAGGCCGTCATTGAAAATAAGAATTTGTTCTTAACTGACTTGCCTGGTCAAATAAAAATATCTACTGGGTGAAATACCACAGTGTGACATCACAGCAGCAAGACGAGTGACTTTTAAACACAAGAAAAGTGTTTCTGTGGGCAAACCAGTGAAGAACAAACACCATTGTAAATACGACCCATATTTATGCTTATTTATTTTCCCTTTTGTACTTTAACTATTTCCACATCATTACAACACTGTATATAGACATAATATGAGCTGACAATATGGAAAATCTGTCGCTGTGCCCTTGAGCAAGGCACTTAACCCCAGTGCTCCATGGGTGCTGGACAACGGTGTCCCTATCCGTGACCCCGCCCCCTTTGGGTGTCCTGGGGGCAGTTGGGATATGAAGAAACACATTACCATTACACACCTGTGAGTAACAGGACAAATATACCCCCCCCCATACTATTTCAACTCCTGTGTTTTACCTTACTGACGTTCAGTGTCCAGAAACCAAGACAACAGTCACAGCTCAAACAACACAACAGTCACAGCTCAAACAACACACCAGTCACAGCTCAAACAACACACCAGTCACAGCTCAAACAACACACCAGTCACAGCTCAAACAACACAACAGTCACAGCTCAAACAACACACCAGTCACAGCTCAAACAACACAACAGTCACAGCTCAAACAACACAACAGTCACAGCTCAAACAACACACCAGTCACAGCTCAAACAACACACCAGTCACAGCTCAAACACACCAGTCACAGCTCAAACAACACACCAGTCACAGCTCAAACAACACACCAGTCACAGCTCAAACAACACAACAGTCACAGCTCAAACAACACACCAGTCACAGCTCAAACAACACACCAGTCACAGCTCAAACAACACACCAGTCACAGCTCAAACAACACACCAGTCACAGCTCAAACAACACAACAGTCACAGCTCAAACAACACAACAGCACAAACTACACAACCAAATCAAATTTTATTTGTCACATACACATGGTTAGCAGATGTTAATGCGAGTGTAGTGAAATGCTTGTGCTCCTAGTTCCGACAATGCAGTAATAACCAACAAGTAATCTAACTAACAATTCCCCAACTACTACCTTATACACACACACAAGTGTAAAGGGATGAAGAATATGTACATAAAGATGAATGCAGTCTCAGAGGTTTGAAGTGACTAAACGCCGCAGACAGGAAGGGGTGTAGACAGAGACAGTGTGACAGTTCAATCGTTACTTCCTCTATCATTTACTGTAAAAGGAAGTCAGCGTTTGGGAGACTGAGACGCACGATGCTGAGGAGGAATTCCGAATGGCATCTTGTCCTCTATATATAGTCTCTGGTCAACAAAATAGTGTTCTATATAGGGGATAAATTACATCTTGTCCTCTATATATAGTCTCTGGTCAACAAAATAGTGTTCTATATAGGGGATAAATTACACCTTGTCCTCTATATAGTCTCTGGTCAACAAAATAGTGTTCTATAGAGGGGATAAATTACATCTTGTCCTCTTTATAGTCTCTGGTCAACAAAATAGTGTTCTATATAGGGGATAAATTACATCTTGTCCTCTATATATAGTCTCTGGTCAACAAAATAGTGTTCTATATAGTGGATAAATTACATCTTGTCCTCTATATAGTCTCTGATCAACAAAATAGTGTTCTATATAGGGGATAAATTACATCTTGTCCTCTATATATAGTCTCTGGTCAACAAAATAGTGTTCTATATAGGGGATAAATTACACTTTGTCCTCTATATATAGTCTCAGGTCAACAAAATAGTGTTCTATATAGTGGATAAATTACATCTTGTCCTCTATATATAGTCTCTGGTCAACAAAATAGTGTTCTATATAGGGGATAAATTACATCTTGTCCTCTATATATAGTCTCTGGTCAACAAAATAGTGTTCTATATAGGGGATAAATTACACTTTGTCCTCTATATATAGTCTCTGGTCAACAAAATAGTGTTCTATATAGGGGATAAATTACACCTTGTCCTCTATATATAGTCTCTGGTCAACAAAATAGTGTTCTATATAGGGGATAAAAAGTAGTGTATTATATAGGGAATAGGGTGCCACTGAGACAATAGTGCAGGGAAGGGTGTACAAGGATGAGAACGATAAACGACACTGATCATTTGGTTCACAGTAGTTTACCGACAGATCAGGATCACTCTGGTTTGAGAGAACTTCAGGATTTCATTTATTTACCAGGCAAGTCAGTTCAGAACAAATTCTTATTTTCAACGGCAGCCTAGGAACAGTGGGTAAACTTCCTTGTTCAGGGGAACAGTGGGTAAACTTCCTTGTTCAGGGGAACAGTGGGTTAACTGCCTTGTTCAGGGGAACAGTGGGTGAACTGCCTTGTTCAGGGGAACAGTGGGTAAACTGCCTTGTTCAGGGGAACAGTGGGTTAACTGCCTTGTTCAGGGGAACAGTGGGTGAACTGCCTTGTTCAGGGGAACAGTGGGTGAACTGCCTTGTTCAGGGGAACAGTGGGTAAACTGCCTTGTTCAGGGGAACAGTGGGTTAACTGCCTTGTTCAGGGGAACAGTGGGTGAACTGCCTTGTTCAGGGGAACAGTGGGTAAACTGCCTTGTTCAGGGGAACAGTGGGTTAACTGCCTTGTTCAGGGGAACAGTGGGTGAACTGCCTTGTTCAGGGGAACAGTGGGTTAACTGCCTTGTTCAGGGGGCAAAACGACAGATTTGAACCTTGTCAGCTCAGGGATTCGATCTTGCAACCTTTCGGTTACTAGTCCAATGCTATAACCACTAGGCTACCTGCCGCCCCAGAATGGTGTATGTACTCTGAAATAAAGTTATTTTTTTATACAACTGGACATGAATAATTGTAGACGTAAGGCCTACATCAAATATGATTCTATGTTGCCTATTTGTTTACCACTGTCAACAATGGAAAGCAATTTTCGTTGAATATATTGACTTGGTTTTCATCCTGTATTTGAATATATACGTGGTTTGTTGTCCACATCCATGTGCTCTTTAAGATGTTGGCTACATGTCTACTCTCTCCTTGATCAACAGGGCTTGGTTTGGCCTGGCCCAACTGTCCTGTTCCAAGTTCTCTGTCTAAATCCACCAAGACACATTCAGCCGGGCGGTTGCCCGGAAACACAGCCTGGTCTCAAAGACTGGATGTGACATAGTAAAGGTAAAAACACCAAGACACATTCAGCCAGGCGGTAGCCCGGAAACACAGCCTGGTCTCAAAGACTGGATGTGACATAGTAAAGGTAAAAACACCAAGACACATTCAGCCAGGCGGTTGCCCGGAAACACAGCCTGGTCTCATAGACTGGACGTGACATAGTACATGTAAAAACACCAAGACACATTCAGCCAGGCGGTTGCCCGGAAACACAGCCTGGTCTCATAGACTGGATGTGACATAGTAAAGGTAAAAACACCAAGACACATTCAGCCAGGCGGTTGCCCGGAAACACAGCCTGGTCTCATAGACTGGACGTGACATAGTAAATGTAAAAAAAAACAGACCTTCAAATTAGAATGATATGTTATGTTTGGTATGGTTACATAAGACAGAAGGTTAGTCAAGTCAGAAACGAGAGGAGGGTGGCTGGTCGGGGTGGATGTGCAACGTGAACCTCTAGCAACCGAAAGGTTATGTGTTTGAATGTCATCACGGATTAGCACCTTTTCAACCACTTACTACTTTTTAGCTACATGCACAGTCTTTCCAGAAATGGATCACTCAGATAGATATTTAGTGTAAAATCGACTCAATGGTTATAAATGAGGCCCATGATCCCCCACTGAACACTGTCTCATCATCATGTCCCTTAGCTTATCTCCCCTTCAGAAGAGTCCTGATGGACTGACTCATGAGATTATTAGTTTATCTCCCCTTCAGTGTGTGTGTGTGTGTGTGTGTGTGTGTGTGTGTGTGTGTGTGTGTGTGTGTGTGTGTGTGTGTGTGTGTGTGTGTGTGTGTGTGTGTGCGTGCGCGTGTGTGCGTGCGTGTGAAAGAGAGAGAAATAGATACACACACGCGCGCACACACGCGCACGCACACACGCACACACACACACACAGTTGAAGATGTTGCCGTTCTACCTGTTCACACATGAAAATAATAAAACACTCCATTCACTGCCTTTGCCAGACTGTGGCCCGTGCTGATGGACGACAACAGAGAGCTACATGAGCCTTTGCCACTCAACCTGAGCCAACCTGATGATATGGCTCAAAGGTGGAAGCATAGCTCAAACATTAACTAGACAGGCCCAGGTGTTGTGTAGACAGGTGCTTTGCTTTCACTCGTGGTTTTACACACAGACGGTATAACTCACTTCATACGGGACAATCTGGAAGAAAGAAAGGAATCCACAAACACAGGTACATAATGATATGTAAAACAGACTTGTCTGGGCAGGAAGGGGAGGGGAGGTACATAATGATATGTAAAACAGACTTGTCTGGGCAGGAAGGGGAGGGGAGGTACGTAATGATATGTAAAACAGACTTGTCTGGGCAGGAAGGGGAGGTACATAATGATATGTAAAACAGACTTGTCTGGGCAGGAAGGGGAGGTACATAATGATATGTAAAACAGACTTGTCTGGGCAGGAAGGGGAGGTGCATAATGGTATGTAAAACAGACTTGTCTGGGCAGGAAGGGGAGGTACATAATGATATGTAAAACAGACTTGTCTGGGCAGGAAGGGGAGGTACGTAATGATATGTAAAACAGACTTGTCTGGGCAGGAAGGGGAGGTACATAATGATATGTAAAACAGACTTGTCT
The DNA here is from genome assembly GCF_036934945.1 of Oncorhynchus masou masou. Lineage (NCBI taxonomy): Eukaryota > Metazoa > Chordata > Actinopteri > Salmoniformes > Salmonidae > Oncorhynchus > Oncorhynchus masou. The sequence continues at coordinate 146,482 of NW_027000215.1, forward strand.
GGGCAGGAAGGGGAGGTACATAATGATATGTAAAACAGACTTGTCTGGGCAGGAAGGGGAGGTACGTAATGATATGTAAAACAGACTTGTCTGGGCAGGAAGGGGAGGTACGTAATGATATGTAAAACAGACTTGTCTGGGCAGGAAGGGGAGGTACATAATGATATGTAAAACAGACTTGTCTGGGCAGGAAGGGGAGGTACGTAATGATATGTAAAACAGACTTGTCTGGGCAGGAAGGGGAGGTACATAATGATATGTAAAACAGACTTGTCTGGGCAGGAAGGGGAGGTACATAATGATATGTAAAACAGACTTGTCTGGGCAGGAAGGGGAGCGGAGGTCCATCATGATATGTAAAGGTGGAAGAAATGCTCACCAATTTAAGCGAGGTGCCGGCTAGCGGAGTAGAACACCTACAAAAATTAAGGACAGCCGCACACTCCAGGAGCTCAGATGCAAAAAATGTCCATCGTTTTCGACAGACAAGCTGTCTTCATCAGCGTATAATGGCAAACACTGCGGGGTGACTCGTTTATAAAGTGTCAAAAGAAAACACACAGGTGTCTGTAATCATGGCCAGGTGTGGCCTGATATCATTGGTTCATTCTCATATATTAAAATAGCATACAAAAAAACGGATAGCGTACGATCATAGATACAATTCGCCTTCAAGCATTTACGATGAAACGCAAAAACACACTAATCACATGAATGGCTTCAGATCAAAGTCTACGTTGAGACCGGAGGGAGCAAGGGTCTATATATTAAAGATCCAGGCAGCCTCTCGTTTTAATAATAAATCGTCGAGGTCACACCCTCTCCTGGGGAGGGTGACATGTTCGATGCCAATATAACGTAGAGACGAAATCGAGTGGTTTTGCTTCCAAAAAGTGGGCAGCACCTGGGTAAGTCGAGTTTTTGCACCTCATGGTGCTACGATGCTCTGAGATACATACTTTTAACTTGAGCTTTGAGGTCTGCTTAATATAGAGGAAAGAATGTTGCCTCCAATGTAATTGTCTGCATCATTTCCAATCACCCATATCTTCATACACGCATGCATACATATACACATATATACATACCTACACCTATATATACACACATACCTATATATACACATACATACCTATATATACACATACATACCTACACCTATATATACACATATATACCTATACCTATATATACACATACATACCTACACCTATATATATACATATATACATACACCTATATACATACACATACCTATATAGATAAATATAGACATATATACCTACACATACCTATATATACCTACACATACCTATATAGACATACATAAACACATATATACATACACATACCTATATAGACATATATATACACATATATACATACACATATATACATACACATACCTATATAGACATACATAAACACATATATACATACACATATATACATACACATACCTATATAGACATACATAAACACATATATACATACACATAAATATATAGATAAATATACCTATATATACCTACACATACCTATATATACATACACATACCTATATATACATACACATACCTGTATAGACATACATATACATATATACATATATACCTACACATACCTATATAGACATACATATACACATATATACCTACACATACCTACAGTGCGTTGCGGAAGTATTCGGCCCCCTTGAACTTGAACCCCTGAACATATCCAGGTGTTAGAATGGCCAAGTCAAAGTCCAGACCTGAATCAAATCGAGAATCTGTGGAAAGAACTGAAAACTGCTGTTCACAAATGCTCTGCATCCAACCTCACTGAGCTTGAGCTGTTTTGCAAGGAGGAATGGGAAAAAAATTCAGTCTCTCGATGTGCAAAACTGATAGAGACATACCCCAAGCGACTTACAGCTGTAATCGCAGCAAAAGGTGGCGCTACAAAGTATTAACTTAAGGGGGCTGAATAATTTTGCACGCCCAATTTTTCAGTTTTTGATTTGTTAAAAAAGTTTGAAATGTCCAATAAATGTCATTCCACTTCATGATTGTGTCCCACAATTGTTGTTGATTCTTCACAAAAAAATACAGTTTTATATCTTTATGTTTGAAGCCTGAAATGTGGCAAAAGATCGCAAAGTTCAAGGGGGCCGAATACCTTCGCAAGGCACTGTACCTATATAGACATATATATACACATATATACATACACATACCTATATAGATATACATATACACATATATGCATACACATACCTATATAGATAAATATACACATATATACCTAGACATACCTATATAGACATACTATATATAGATATACATATACATACCTATATAGATATATGCATACACATACCTATATAGATAAATATACACATATATACATACACATACCTATATAGACATAAATATACACATATATACATACATACCTATATACATACCTATATAGACATACATATAGACATATACAATATACATACATTACAATTTGTACATACCTCTGGATAAGACTAAATGACTTAAATGTAAATGTAATATACATACCTATATAGATATACATACACATACCTATATACATATACAAATATATACATACACATACCTACAGTGGGGCAAAAAAGTATTTAGTCAGCCACCAATTGTGCAAGTTCTCCCACTTAAAAAGATGAGAGAGGCCTGTAATTTTCATCATAGGTACACTTCAACTATGACAGACAAAATGGGGGAAAAAATCCAGAAAATCACATTGTAGGATTTTTAATGAATTTATTTGCAAATTATGATGGAAAAGGCTCAGATTATTGAGGGGGCAGTGCTGCTCTTGGTCTCTGACCATCATTTTGGCTGCATACAGACCAGTTACAGCAGGCACATAAAACAGTTAGGGACTTCTCCTTAGTATCTGGGTCATTCAGGTGGGTGTCTAGGGTATAGGGTCATGGACCGTACCATTAAAATAGGATCATAAATAAATTATTAGATATAAATTATTTTTAAAATGTAGTTCCCCATGATAGGACAATAACAAATCAAACGTATCATCTATTTTAAAACTGTTCCACCATGATAGGACAATAAATAAACAAGACGTATAATTCATTATAAAAGTATATCCGTCATCTGAACAGCATTGAAAGCCCTCTCATACCCTGGCCCACAGCAATACATTGGCTCTGGGATATGCAACCATTTCATTACTCAATCACTCAACTTCAAAACATAACAAATAAAAATAAACACACACCACACATTATGTGCTTTCTGTTTACTTCATTTTTATCTTCACTATGTTGAATTAGTGCTTGTGTGTTCAGTTAGTTATATGTGAAGATATATAGAAAAATCTATATTTTTTATTGTATTGTTACAATCCATAACTGGGCTAGAATTGTGTTTATTTTCCTCATCTATGAGAACTTTGTAATTTTTAAAATAACAATGGAGTGGTCTTTGTGTCTCTGAACAACTGGTTATCAATATATAGTTTATCGACGACGAGAGCTACTCGTTTCGCTTTTAATCGATTTTCTTTGAAAATTGGATATATAACTTTGCGCCGTTCTGCAATTTCCTTCGGAAACTGATCATTCAGCCAATTTTGGTCCCAGCAAGTCTTTTATCAAGGCTTTTAACCATTGTTTTATCTTTCAATTAAGCAAATTTGGCAACGATTGGGCGGTCATACCTTTGGCCTCTCTGTCCGAAGCGGTGTACACGTTCAAATTGGATTTTGTCGATAACTTCGCGTGGGATCTGAAGCGCTGTAAGGAGGAACTCTCTAACTACAGATTGAGGAACTTCCCCTTCTTTCTCCTCGATACCTGTAAGTACCCGATTCTCTCTCATGGATCTAGTTTGTATGTCCAGTAAGGCTTCCCTCAGAACGGTGTTCTCCTTTTTAATTTAATTCATTTCGGTTTCAATCTTATTAAGTGTCCCTTTCAAGCTTGTGTGTTTCCTTCTCCAATGTCACAGCTTTTTCATCACTCATCTCGAGGCTTGCCTTCAACTCTTTTATATCCTTACGAACTAATTCAAGTATACCCAGGTTTTTTGATTTTAACAGATCGATTTTGACCTTTACCATTCCCGGTGGTGAAAATATTAAGTCGTCTGTGTCTGTAGAAGTCACGTTTCCGTATTGAAATCGGTTCCCCTGTCTTACTCTTCGTCATGTTTGGGTGTTGCTTGTTTTCGTAATATTTTTCGATAAAGTCTCTAGTCTTTGTTTTGTGTTATTATCCAGATTGAAGGTTATCACCCACCAGATTTTGTAGTGCTAATATTTTAGTCTAACTTGCCAATATTGAATATTACGTTTTATCTTCAGGTGCTCTACATAACTTCGTTCAGTCCGCCATTACCTTTGCGTAATTGGCATTCTATCCACATTATTTTTTTACCACAAGGACAAGTTAAAAGATAAATATTTGCTTTAGTGGAGCAAGTGATAACACCTTTGATTGGGATATGTTTCACTGTTTGGGCGCTATATTCATTCATGTTTTTCATGTTATATTTATATCTGAATATTAACCAATGAGATCAGGCCACACCCGGCCATGATTACAGACACCTGAGTGTGTTTTTTAACACTTTATAAACGAGTCACCCCGCAGTGTTTGTCATTATACCCGGATGAAGACAGCTTGTCTGTCGAAAACGGTGGACATTTTTTTTTTTTTGCATCTGAGCTCCTAGTCTGCAGCTCTTCTTTGTTTGTTTACAGAATTATATGTAAAACAGACTTGTCTGGGCAAGAAGGGGAGGGTAGAGATGAGATACATAAACACATGAATCCATGTGTCATTGTTAATGTAGTAACAGGAAGTGAATTGAGCCTGATCCAGGTAGACGCTACAGCAGCCACACTCAATAGGGGTATCGCGGAACGGACCCAGAACGGGGTCAATACGGTCCCCACTGTAATTATTTTAATGATTTGATTATTATTATTATTTTTAATGAAGTTAGTCGAGCTTTCAACTTTCTGTTGTAGAGAGTTATAGCAACACAATGCACAAGGTCCAGTGACACAGTGTAGAATTGCACAAGTTGTTGTCCTCTTGTTACGCCACCGAGTAGTTGTTGTCCTCTTGTTACGCCACCGAGTAGTTGTCCTCTTGTTACGCCACGAGTAGTTTTCCTCTTGTTACGCCACCGAGTAGTTTTCCTCTTGTTTGTCCTCTTGTTACGCCACCGAGTAGTTGTCCTCTTGTTACGCTCACCGAGTAGTTGTCCTCTTGTTACGCCACCGCCACCGAGTAGTTGTCCTCTTGTTACGCCACCGAGTAGTTGTCCTCTTGTTACGCCACCGAGTAGTTGTCCTCTTGTTACGCCACCGAGTAGTTGTCCTCTTGTTACGCCACCGATAGATGTTAGAGAGGTATTTATAACCTGTCAAACTTCACGTTGATCAACCACAGGTCAAAGTTATCTATGCAGGTAAGTTAGGCTAACCAGTTAGCCAAATCTGGTAGTTATCGCGTCCAGATTACGTCCACAGGGGCCTCGAAGGTGTGGTGCTATCTTTTATTTATTTTATCTTTTATTTAAACTAGGCAAGTTAGTTAAAGAACAAATTCTTATTTTCAATGCTGGCCTAAAAACCTTTGGTTAACTGCCTTGTTCAGGATTAGAACGGCAGATTATTTTTACCTTGTCAGCTCAGGGATTCAATCTTGCAAACTTTCGGTGACTAGTCCAATGCTCTAACCACTAGGCTAGCTGCCACCCCACTATGTGGTGTGGTATTATGTGGTGTGGTACCACCACTGCAGAAACACAGGGATAAGGCGATCCTTCTCTACCACACCCACAGAAATAAAGGGATAAGCCACCAACAGTTCTGAGATTTCCATACCCAGCTACAACATTTTCCGTCAAGATAGAACTGCCAAGGGGGAGGAGTTGCAATCTACTGCAGAGAGAGTCTGGCCATGCCTTCCGCCTGGCTACTCCAACCTCTGCCAACAGCTCCGCCCCCCCGCAGCTACTCGCCCAAGCCTCTCCAGGTTCTCCTTTACCCAAATCCAGATAGCAGATGTTCTGAAAGAGCTGCAAAACCTGGACCCGTACAAATCAGCTGGGCTTGACAATCTGGACCCTCTATTTCTGAAACTATCCGCCGCCATTGTCGCAACCCCTATTACCAGCCTGTTCAACCTCTCTTTCATATCGTCTGAGATTCCCAAGGATTGGAAAGCTGCCGCAGTCATCCCCCTCTTCAAAGGGGGAGACACCCTGGACCCAAACTGCTACAGACCGATATCCATCCTGCCCTGCCTATCTAAGGTCTTTGAAAGCTCAGTAAACAAACAGGTCACTGACCATCTCGAATCCCACCATACCTTCTCCGCTGTGCAATCCGGTTTCCGAGCAGGTCACAGGTGCACCTCAGCCACGCTCAAGGTACTAAACGATATCATAACCACCATCGATAAAAAACTACTGTGCAGCCGTCTTCATCGACCTGGCCAAGGCTTTCGATTCTGTCAATCACCATATTCTTATCGGCAGACTCAGGAGCCTCGGTTTTTCTGATGACTGTCTTGCCTGGTTCACCAACTACTTTGCAGACAGAGTTCAGTGTGTCAAATTGGAGGGCATGCTGTCCGGTCCTCTGGCAGTCTCTATGGGGGTGCCACAAGGTTCAATTCTCGGGCCGACTCTTTTCTCTGTATATATCAATGATGTTGCTCTTGCTGCGGGTGATTCCCTGATCCACCTCTATGCAGACGACACCATTCTATATACTTCCGGCCCATCCTTGGACACTGTGCAGTCAAACCTCCAAACAAGCTTCAATGCCATACAACACTCCTTCCGTGGCCTCCACCTGCTCTTAAACGCTAGTAAAACCAAATGCATGCTTTTCAACCGTTCGCTGACTGCACCCGCCCGCCTGACTAGCATCACCACCCTGGATGGTTCCGACCTTGAATATGTGAACATCTATAAGTACCTAGGTGTCTGGCTAGACTGTAAACTCTCCTTCCAGACTCATATTAAACATCTCCAATCGAAAATCAAACCTAGAGTCGGCTTTCTATTCCGCAACAAAGCCTCCTTCACTCATGCCGCCAAACTTACTCTAGTAAAACTGACTATCCTACCTATCCTCGACTTCGGCGATGTCATCTACAACATAGCTTCCAACACTCTACTCAGACTGCATCCAATTTGCTATCACAGTGCCATCCGTTTTGTCACCAAATCACCTTATACCACCCACCACTGCGACCTGTATGCTCTAGTCGGCTGGCCCTCGCTACATATTCGTCGCCACACCCACTGGCTCCAGGTCAACTACAAGTCCATGCTAGGTAAAGCTCCGCCTTATCTCAGTTCATTGGTCACGATGGCAACACCCACCCGTTGCACACGTTCCAGCAGGTATATCTCACTGACCATCCCCAAAGCCAACACCTCATTTGGCCGGCTTTCCTTCCAGTTCTCTGCTGCCAGAGACTGGAACGAATTGCAAAAATCGCTGAAGTTGGAGACTTTTATTTCCCTCACCAACTTTAAACATCAACTATCTGAGCAGCTAACCGATCGCTGCAGATGTACATAGTCCATCTGTAAATAGGCCACCCAATCTACCTACCTCATCCCCATACTGTTTTTATTTTATTTACTTTTCTGCTCTTTTGCACGCCAGTATCTCTACTTGCACATCATCATCTGCTCATTTATCACTCCAGTGTTAATCTGCTAAATTGTAATTATTCGCTCCTATCTCATGCCTTTTGCACACACTGTATATAGACTTTATTTTTTCTACTGTGTCATTGACTTGTTTGTGTTATTGTCTTGTTAATTGTTTACTCCATGTGTAACTCTGTCACACTGCTTTGCTTTATCTTGGTCAGGTCGCAGTTGCAAATGAGAACTTGTTCTCAACTGGCCTACCTGGTTAAATTAAAACAATCTTACCCAAATGCATGATGGGGGTCTGCCACGACTTCTGGACCCAGCACCCCCCACCTGACGCCCATGATGCCCAGCCCCTCATCGCTAAACAATGGTGAGCCACAGAGGTAGAGGGGGGGGACTTCTCTTCTAAACATCGAACATTCAAATAAAATCTAGTGCATGATGTTGATTGATTGTATATAGTATGATGAAGTGAACATAGTTCATATGTAAAAAGAAAAACCATCTTATATCTTACTAACTATAAAATATATTAACTTCCATTGTGAATTTAAACCAACGTAAGGAGTAATGAATCAAATAGAGAAACAGTGGTCAGACACTGACAGTAGATGTATTTTTCTCAACCTTGTGTTTCAGCAGTACTGATGATAGCCAGAAGGGGGCAGACAGAACACAGCTCAAAAAGAGACGCTGGTGTCGCAACAGCTGCCTTGGCCTGTTTCTGTTCCTGGTCGTGATGATGACTGTGGTCATCCTGGAAGTTGACCTCAAAGAACAGATCTCACCTTCAACAACCAAGCCAGCAGCAAACATGTCCCGAGGACCGTACCATGTACAATACCCACATGAGTACTCCTTCATCCTGGATGAGCCAGAGAAATGCCGGGAGCAGAACCCCTTCCTGGTTCTGATGGTGCCAGTGGCGCCCTATAACAGGGAGGCCCGTGAGGCCGTCCGCAGGACTTGGGGCAGTGAGAGGCAGGTACTGGGCAAAGAGGTCCGTCTGTTCTTCCTGCTGGGACTGCCCAGTGGAGAGGAGACAGAGCAGCTCCAGGAGAAGGTGCTGCAGGAGAGCAAAGAGCACCAGGATCTGCTGCAGAGCAACTTCATAGACAGCTACAAAAACCTGACCATCAAGACCATGGTGATGATGGAGTGGCTGAGCTCTCGCTGCCCCAACGCCTCCTACGCCATGAAGATCGACTCAGACATGTTCCTCAACGTGAACACCTTGGTCAACATGCTGCTTCACGCTCCAACGCAAAACTACATGACTGGACTAGTGGCCCGATGGGGAGCTGTTCTAAGAGACCGTAACTCCAAATGGTACCTTCCAAAGGATGTGTTTCCTGAACCAGTATACCCACCTTATGCTCTGGGTCTGGGCTATGTCTTCACCTTAGACCTCCCCAGGAAGCTGGTGGAGGCGTCCAGGCATGTTAAAGCCGTCTACATAGAGGATGTGTATCTGGGACTGTGTATGAGACACCTGGGCATCCGGCCTACTGACCCCCCCAGTGGAAACCTTTTTCAGGGGTATGCAGGAGCCCAGGACCGCTGTCACTACATGGCTGTTATCACGACCATCCTCGACACTCCTCAGGAGCTTCTGGACATATGGAGAAACTTGCACCAACCTGGGCCTGTCTGTTATTGAAAACAACACTCTGGGAAAGACAAATAGCCTTGAGGTTAGAGCGTTGGGCCAATAACCCAAAAGGGTGATGGTTCCAATCCCAGAGCTGACAAAATGGCAAATCTGTCACTGTGTCTTTGAGCAAGCACTTAACCCCAGTGCTCCATGGGAGCTGGACAATGGTGTCCCTCACCGGGACCTCGCTCCCTGTGGTTGTCTTGTTTGAGCTGTGACTTTCTCTTGGATGCTTTTCTCTGGGTGTGGTAGAGAGGGATTATCTCTGTGTTTCTGTGGGTGTGGTAGAGAAGGGTCACATTATCTCTGTGTTTCTGTGGGTGTGGTAGAGAAGGGTCACATTATCTCTGTGTTTCTGTGGGTGTGGTAGAGAAGGGTCACCTTATCTCTGTGTTTCTGTGGGTGTGGTAGAGAAGGGTCACCTTATCTCTGTCTTTCTGTGGGTGTGTAGAGAAGGGTCACATTTTCTGTGTTTCTGTGGGTGTGGTAGAGAAGGGTCACATTATCTCTTGTGTTTCTGCAGTGGTGGAAAAGGTACTCAATCATCATACTTGAGTAAAAGTAAAGATACCTTAATAGAAAATGACTCAAGTAAATGTGAAAGTCCCCCAGTAAAATATGACTTGAGTAAATGTCTAAATGTATTTGGATATAAATGTACTTTTTACTTTTGATAGCAAAGCATAAGTATAAATCAATTCAAATTCCTTATATTAAGCAAACCAGACGGCACTGTTTTCTAGTTTGTTTTAATTTTTCCAACACTGAGACATCATTTACAGATAGCCAGGGGCACACTCAACACTGAGACATCATTTACAGATGCACACTCCAACACTGAGACATCATTTACAGATAGCCAGGGGCACACTCCAACACTGAGACATCATTTACAGATAGCCAGGGGCACACTCCAACACTGAGACATCATTTACAGATAGCCAGGGGGACATCACAGATAGCCAGGGCACACTCCAACACTGAGACATCATTTACAGATACACACACTCCAACACTGAGACATCATTTACAGATAGCCAGGGACACACTCCAACACTCAGACATCATTTACAGATAGCCAGGCACACGCCAACACTCAGACATCATTTACAGATAGCCAGGGTCACACTCCAACACTCAGACATCATTTACAGATAGCCAGGGACACACTCCAACACTGAGACATCATTTACAGATAGCCAGGGACACACTCCAACACTGAGACATCATTTACAGATAGGGACACACTCCAACACTGAGACATCATTTACAGATAGAGGGACACACCCCAACACTGAGACATCATTTACAAACAAAGCATTTTTCAAGTGAGTCCTCCAGATTTGGGATGTTCTCTTGATAGTTGTGTGAATTGGACCATTTTCATTTTGGGTGTCAGGGGGAAATGTATGGAGTCAAAATAACATTATTTTCTTTAGGAATGTGGTGAAGTAAAAGTAAAAGTTGTCAAAAATGACCATATTAGAGACACATATTTCCCTCAGATTACACAGACCCACAAAGAATTTGAAAACAAATCCAATTTTTGGTGATGGAGGTAAACCCAGGCCCCGCGTGTCCCCAGGCACCCTCATTTGTTGACGTCTGTGATCGAAAAAACCTTGGTTTCATGTCAACATCAGAAGCCTCCTCCCTAAGTTTTTTTTTTACTCACTACTTTAGCACACTCTGCCAACCCTGATGTCCTTGCCGTGTCTGAATCCTGGCTTAGGAAGGCCACCAACAATTCTGAGATTTCCATACCCAGCTGCAACATTTTCCATCAAGATAGAACTGCCAAAGGGGGAGGAGTTTCAATCTACTGCAGAGAGAGTCTGCAAAGTTCTCATACTTTCCAGGTCTATACCCAAACAATTTGAACTTCTAATTTTAAAAATTAACCTCTCCAGAAATAAGTCTCTCACTGTTGCCGCCTGCTATCGACCCCCATCCGCTCCCAGCTGTGCCCTGGACACCATTTGTGAATTGATCGCGCCCCATCCAGCTTCAGAGTTCGTTCTGTTAGGTGACCTAAACTGGGATATGCTTAACACGCCGTCAGTCCTCCAATCTAAGTTAGATGCCCTCCAATCTCACACAAATCATCAAGGAACCCACCAGGTACAACCCTAAATCCATAAACATGGGCTCCCTCATAGACATTATCCTGACCAATTTGCCCTCCAAATACACCTCCGCTGTTTTCAATCAGGATCTCAGCAATCCCTGCCTCATTGCCTGTACCCGCTATGGGTCCGCGGTCAAACGACCACCCCTCATCACTGTCAAACGCTCCCTAAAACACTTCTGCGAGCAGGCCTTTCTAATTGACCTGGCCCGGGTATCCTGGAAGGATATTGACCTCATCCCGTCAGTCGAGGATGCCTGGTCGTTCTTTAAAAGTAATTTCCTCGCCATCTTAGATAAACATGCCCTGTTCAAAAAATGCAGAACTAAGAACCGAGATAGCACTTGGTTCCCCCAGACCTGACTGCCCTTGACCAGCACAAAAACATCCTGTGGCGGACTGCCATAGCATCGAATAGTCCCCACGATATGCAACTGTTCAGGGAAGTCAGGAACCAATACACGCAGTCAGTCAGGAGAGCAAAGGCCAGCTTTTTCAAGCAAAAATTCGCACCCTGTAGCTCTAACTCCAAAAGGTTTTGGGACACTGTAAAGTCCATGGAGAACAAGAGCACCTCCTCCCAGCTGCCCACTGCACTGAGGCTAGGTAACACGGTCACCACTGATAAATCCATGATAATCAAAAATGTCAATAAGCATTTCTCAACAGCTGGCCATGCCTTCCTCCTGGCTCCTCCAACCCCGGCCAACAGCTCCGCCCCCCGCAGCTACTCGCCCAAGCGAGACAGCAGATGTTCTGAAAGCGCTGCAAAACCTGGACCCATACAAATCAGCTGGGCTAGACAATCTGGACCCTCTTTTTCTAAAACTATCCACTGCCATTGTTGCAACCCCTATTACCAGCCTGTTCAATCACCTTCGTTTCGTCTGAGATCCCTAAAGATTAGAAAGCTGCCGTGGTCATCCCCCTCTTCAAAGGGGTGACACCCTAGACCCAAACTGCTACAGACCTATATCCATCCTGCCTTGCCTATCTAAAGTCTTCGAAAGCCAAGTTAATAAACAGATCACTGACCATTTCGAATCCCACCGTACCTTCTCTGCTGTGCAATCTGGCTTCCGAGACGGTTACAGGTGCACCTCAACCACGCTCAAGGTACTAAACGATATCATAACCGCCATCGAGAAAAGACAGTACTGTGCAGCCGGTGATCGACTCTGTCTATCACCGTATTCTTATAGGCAGACTCAATAGCCTTGGTTTTTCTAATTACTGCCTCGCCTGGTTCACCAACTACTTTGCAGACAGAGGTCAGTGTGTCAAATCGGAGGGCATGTTGTCCGGACCTCTGGCAGTCTCTATGGGGGTACCACAGGGTTCAATTCTCGGGCCGACTCTTTTCTCTGTATATATCAATGATGTCGCTCTTGCTGCGGGTGATTCCCTGTTCCACCTCTACACAGACGACACCATTCTGTATACTTCTGGCCCTTCCTTGGACACTGTGCTAACTAACCTCCAAACGAGCTTCAATGCCATACAACACTCCTTCCGTGGCCTCCAACTGCTCTAAAACGCTAGTAAAACCAAATGCATGCTTTTTCAACCGTTCGCTGCCCACACCCGCCCGACTAGCATCACCATCCTGGATGGTTCCGACCTAGAATATGTGAACCACTATAAATACCTAGGTGTCTGGCTAGACTGTAAACTCTCCTTCCAGACTCATATTAAACATCTCCAATCCAAAATCAAATTGAGAATTGGCTATCTAATTCGCAAAAAAGCCTCCTTCACTCACGCCGCCAAACTTACCCTAGTAAAACTGACTATCCTACCGATCCTCGACTTCGGCGATGTCATCTACAAAATAGCTTCCAACACTCTACTCAGCAAATTGGATGCAGTCTATCACAGTGCCATCCGTTTTGTCACCAAATCACCTTATACCACCCACCACTGCAACCTGTATGCTCTAGTCGGCTGGCCCTCGCTACATATTCGTCGCCAGACCCACTGGCTCCAGGTCATCTATAAGTCTATGCTAGGTAAAGCCCAGCCTTATCTCAGTTCACTGGTCATGATAACAACACCCACCCGTAGCACACGCTCCAGCAGGTTTATCTCACTGATCATCCCCAAAGCCAACACCTCATTTGGCCAGCTTTCCTTCCAGTTCTCTGCTGCCAGAGACTGGAACGAATTGCAAAAATCGCTGAAGTTGGAGACTTTTATTTCCCTCACCAACTTTAAGCATCAACTATCTGAGCAGCTAACCGATCGCTGCAGCTGTACATAGTCCATCTGTAAATAGGCCACCCAATCTACCTACCTCATCCCCATACTGTTTTTATTTTATTTACTTTTCTGCTCTTTTGCACGCCAGTATCTCTACTTGCACATCATCATCTGCTCATTTATCACTCCAGTGTTAATCTACTAAATTGTAATGATTTGCTCCTATCTCATGCCTTTTGCACACACTGTATATAGACTTTCTTTTTTCTACTGTGTCATTGACTTGTTTGTGTTATTGTCTTGTTTATTGTTTACTCCATGTGTAACTCTGTCACACTGCTTTGCTTTATCTTGATCAGGTCGCAGTTGCAAATGAGAACTTGTTCTCAACTGGCCTACCTGGTTAAATAAAGGTGATCTGGTCTACCTGGTTAAATAAAGGTGATCTGGTCTACCTGGTTAAATAAAGGTGATCTGGCCTACCTGGTTAAATAAAGGTGATCTGGTTTACCTGGTTAAATAAAGGTGATCTGGCCTACCTGGTTAAATAAAGGTGATCTGGTCTACCTGGTTAAATAAAGGTGATCTGGCCTACCTGGTTAAATAAAGGTGATCTGGTCTACCTGCTTAAATAACGGTCATCTGGTCTACCTCTTAAATAAAGGTATCTGGTCTACCTGGTTAAATAAAGGTGATCTGGTCTACCTGGTTAAATAAAGGTGATCTGGCCTACCTGGTTAAATAAAGGTGATCTGGTCTACCTGGTTAAATAAAGGTCATCTGGTCTACCTGCTTAAATAAAGGTCATCTGGTCTACCTGGTTAAATAAAGGTGATCTGGTCTACCTGGTTAAATAAAGGTGATCTGGCCTACCTGGTTAAATAAAGGTGATCTGGTCTACCTGGTTAAATAAAGGTGATCTGGTCTACCTGGTTAAATAAAGTTGATCTGGTCTACCTGGTTTCAATAAAGTTGATCTGGTCTACCTGGTTAAATAAAGGTGATCTGGTCTACCTGGTTAAATAAAGGTGAAATAAAACAATTAATACAAATACCTGGTTAAATATGAAATAAACAATTATACAAATATATATATAGTCTCTGGTCAAAAACAGTGTCCTATATAGTTTATATAATTTGTACTACCATTAAATGTCAGTTATTGTGAAAAACGGAGTTTAAAATGCTCTTGGCTGAGGTGTATGTAAACTGTACATTTGAGCAGCATACAGGACAAACAAACTGGTTCAATGTTGGTTTAGTGGAAAAATATTAAAACGGACTACAGGCAATGTATTGGAAAACTTCTAACAGATTTTTTCTTAAAATACCAGAAAAGTAAGATTGCTAATATTTCTAAAATCATAATATGTACGTCTTCATGACAGAAGTTAAAAGATATTATATCCCAGTATCTTCTGTGATCTCTTTTTCTCTCTCAGACACACACAGGTGATATAGGAGGTTGTAAATGTTGACATTGACGGTGATAAGTACTATTGTTGATATTTAGTTCAAGGTCTTAAAAGTCCGGCTTGTGTTCTGTTTGTAACACTCAATGACACATCACTGACAGAAGGAAACGGTTACCATGAGAGTGAAGCCAACAACACAGGAAGCCACAGAGAAAGCAGCTGTGCTACTGACATGCTGAGACCCATAAAGTCAGACAGCAGCCCTCCCACCGATGCTCCGCCCAATGCCAATCAACCTTCAGAGACGGAAGAGAAAGTGATAAATCTCACTGGCTCTTTTTCCTGGCTCATTTGAAGTCAACGAAATGAGCAGAACAGACCCAGCTACTATCGCAATTGGTGTTTATGGGAGAACTACCCCTTAAGCAGAGCCTGGAACGGTGACCAACGTAAATGGACAACGGTAAACAGCGTCTTCATTTACCTGAAACGTAATAAAGCCCTTTTTTTTTTAACATAGTCGTTGACATTCAGAGAGCTGACATTCTGAGCCTCAGGTTGTTAGAATAACTTATCTCTGTCAGACTTTTATACACCCTCTTTGATACAATCTTACCCAAATGCATGATGGGGTCTGCCACAACTTCTGGACCCAGCGCCCCCACCTGATGCCCATGATGCCCAGCCCCTCATCGCTAAACAATGGTGAGCCACAGAGGGAGAGGGGTGGGAGGGGGGGGACTTCTCTTCTAAACATCGAACATTCAAATAAAATCTAGTGCATGATGTTGATTGATTGTATATAGTATGATGAAGTGAACATAGTTCATATGTAAAAAGAAAAACCATCTTATATCTTACTAACTATAAAATATATTAACTTCCATTGTGAATTTAAACCAACGTAAGGAGTAATGAATCAAATAGAGAAACAGTGGTCAGACACTGACAGTAGATGTATTTTTCTCAACCTTGTGTTTCAGCAGTACTGATGATAGCCAGAAGGGGGCAGACAGAACACAGCTCAAAAAGAGACGCTGGTGTCGCAACAGCTGCCTTGGCCTGTTTCTGTTCCTGGTCGTGATGATGACTGTGGTCATCCTGGAAGTTGACCTCAAAGAACAGATCTCACCTTCAACAACCAAGCCAGCAGCAAACATGTCCCGAGGACCGTACCATGTACAATACCCACATGAGTACTCCTTCATCCTGGATGAGCCAGAGAAATGCCGGGAGCAGAACCCCTTCCTGGTTCTGATGGTGCCAGTGGCGCCCTATAACAGGGAGGCCCGTGAGGCCGTCCGCAGGACTTGGGGCAGTGAGAGGCAGGTACTGGGCAGAGAGGTCCGTCTGTTCTTCCTGCTGGGACTGCCCAGTGGAGAGGAGACAGAGCAGCTCCAGGAGAAGGTGCTGCAGGAGAGCAAAGAGCACCAGGATCTGCTGCAGAGCAACTTCATAGACAGCTACAAAAACCTGACCATCAAGACCATGGTGATGATGGAGTGGCTGAGCTCTCGATGCCCCAACGCCTCCTACGCCATGAAGATCGACTCAGACATGTTCCTCAACGTGAACACCTTGGTCAACATGCTTCTTCACGCTCCAACGCAAAACTACATGACTGGACTAGTGGCCCGATGGGGAGCTGTTCTAAGAGACCGTAACTCCAAATGGTACCTTCCAAAGGAGGTGTTTCCTGAACCAGTATACCCACCTTATGCTCTGGGCCTGGGCTATGTCTTCACCTTAGACCTCCCCAGGAAGCTGGTGGAGGCGTCCAGGCATGTTAAAGCCGTCTACATAGAGGATGTGTATCTGGGACTGTGTATGAGACACCTGGGCATCCGGCCTACTGACCCCCCAGTGGAAACCTTTTTCAGGGGTATGCAGGAGCCCAGGACCGCTGTCACTACATGGCTGTTATCACGACCATCCTCGACACTCCTCAGGAGCTTCTGGACATATGGAGAAACTTGCACCAACCTGGGCCTGTCTGTTATTGAAAACAACACTCTGGGAAAGACAAATAGCCTTGAGGTTAGAGCGTTGGGCCAATAACCCAAAAGGGTGATGGTTCCAATCCCAGAGCTGACAAAATGGCAAATCTGTCACTGTGCCTTTGAGCAAGCACTTAACCCCAGTGCTCCATGGGAGCTGGACAATGGTGTCCCTCACCGGGACCTCGCTCCCTGTGGGTGTCTTGTTTGAGCTGTGACTTTCTATTGGATGCTTTTCTCTGGGTGTGGTAGAGAGGGATTGCCTTATCTCTGTGTTTCTGTGGGTGTGGTAGAGAAGGGTCACCTTATCTCTGTGTTTCTGGGGGTGTGGAGAAGGGTCACCTTATCCCTGTGTTTCTGTGGGTGTGGTAGAGAAGGGTCACCTTATC
This sequence comes from Oncorhynchus masou masou, assembly GCF_036934945.1. Classification (NCBI taxonomy): domain Eukaryota; kingdom Metazoa; phylum Chordata; class Actinopteri; order Salmoniformes; family Salmonidae; genus Oncorhynchus; species Oncorhynchus masou. The sequence goes on from NW_027000215.1 coordinate 163,931, forward strand.
TCTGTGTTTCTGTAAATGTGTAGAGAAGGGTCCCCTTATCTCTGTGTTTCTGTGGGTGTGGTAAAGGGTCTAAATTATTCTGTGTTTCTGTGGGTTTTCACATTATCTCTGTGTTTCTTGGGTGTGCAGAAGGGTCACCTTATCCCTGTGTTTCTGTGGGTGTGGTAAGAAGGGTCACCTTACCAGAAGGGTCACATTATCTCTGTGTTTCTGTGGGTGTGGTAGAGAAGGGTCACATTATCTCTGTGTTTCTGGGGGTGTGGTAGAGAAGGGTCACCTTATCTCTGTCCAACTGGGGGTGTACAGTAGAAGGGTCACACTCCTTATCTCTGTGTTTACAGAGAAGGGTCACATTATCTCTGTGTTTCAACACTTATCTCTGTGTTTCAGATGGGTGTGGACACACTCCAAGGGTCACATTATCTCTGTTTACAGATAGAGAAGGGTCACACTCAACACTGAGACATCATTTACAGATAGCCAGTGGTGGCAGGTACTAATCAATACTGAGAAATAAAGATTCCTTAATAGAAAATGACTCAGGTGAAAGTCCCCCAGTAAAATATGACTTGAGTAAATGTCTAAAAGTATTTGGATATAAATGTACTTTTTACTTTTGATAGCAAAGCATAAGTATAAATCAATTCAAATTCCTTATATTAAGCAAACCAGACGGCACTGTTTTCTAGTTTGTTTTAATTTACAGATAGCCAGGGACACACTCCAACACTGAGACATCATTTACAGATAGCCAGGGGCACACTCCAACACTGAGACATCATTTACAGATAGCCAGGGACACACTCCAACACTGAGACATCATTTACAGATAGCCAGGGACACACTCCAACACTGAGACATCATTTACAGATAGCCAGGGTCACACTCCAACACTGAGACATCATTTACAGATAGCCAGGGGCACACTCCAACACTGAGACATCATTTACAAACAAAGCATTTGTGTCAAGTGAGTCCTCCAGATCAGAGGCAGTAGGAATGACCAGGGATGTTCTCTTGATAGTTGTGTGAATTGGACCATTTTCCTTTTGGGTGTCAGGGGGAAATGTATGGAGTCAAAATAGCATTATTTTCTTTAGGAATGTGGTGAAGTAAAAGTAAAAGTTGTCAAAAATGACCATATTAGAGACACATATTTCCCTCAGATTACACAGACCCACAAAGAATTTGAAAACAAATCCAATTTTTGGTGATGGAGGTAAACCCAGGCCCCGCGTGTCCCCAGGAACCCTCATTTGTTGACGTCTGTGATCGAAAAAACCTTGGTTTCATGTCAACATCAGAAGCCTCCTCCCTAAGTTATTTTTTTACTCACTACTTTAGCACACTCTGCCAACCCTGATGTCCTTGCCGTGTCTGAATCCTGGCTTAGGAAGGCCACCAACAATTCTGAGATTTCCATACCCAGCTACAACATTTTCCATCAAGATAGAACTGCCAAAGGGGGAGGAGTTTCAATCTACTGCAGAGAGAGTCTGCAAAGTTCTCATACTTTCCAGGTCTATACCCAAACAGTTTGAACTTCTAATTTTAAAAATTAACCTCTCCAGAAATAAGTCTCTCACTGTTGCCGCCTGCTATCGACCCCCATCCGCTCCCAGCTGTGCCCTGGACACCATTTGTGAATTGATCGCGCCCCATCCAGCTTCAGAGTTCATTCTGTTAGGTGACCTAAACTGGGATATGCTTAACACGCCGTCAGTCCTCCAATCTAAGTTAGATGCCCTCCAATCTCACACAAATCATCAAGGAACCCACCAGGTACAACCCTAAATCCATAAACATGGGCTCCCTCATAGACATTATCCTGACCAATTTGCCCTCCAAATACACCTCCGCTGTTTTCAATCAGGATCTCAGCAATCCCTGCCTCATTGCCTGTACCCGCTATGGGTCCGCGGTCAAACGACCACCCCTCATCACTGTCAAACGCTCCCTAAAACACTTCTGCGAGCAGGCCTTTCTAATTGACCTGGCCCGGGTATCCTGGAAGGATATTGACCTCATCCCGTCAGTCGAGGATGCCTGGTCGTTCTTTAAAAGTAATTTCTTACCATCTTAGATAAACATGCCCTGTTCAAAAAATGCAGAACTAAGAACCGAGATAGCACTTGGTTCCCTCCAGACCTGACTGCCCTTGACCAGCACAAAAACATCCTGTGGCGGACTGCCATAGCATCGAATAGTCCCCACGATATGCAACTGTTCAGGGAAGTCAGGAACCAATACACGCAGTCAGTCAGGAGAGCAAAGGCCAGCTTTTTCAAGCAAAAATCGCACCCTGTAGCTCTAACTCCAAAAGGTTTTGGGACACTGTAAAGTCCATGGAGAACAAGAGCACCTCCTCCCAGCTGCCCACTGCACTGAGGCTAGGTAACACGAGATCCACTGATAAATCCATGATAATCAAAAATGTCAATAAGCATTTCTCAACAGCTGGCCATGCCTTCCTCCTGGCTCCTCCAACCCCGGCCAACAGCTCCGGGGCCCAAGCGAGACAGATGTTCTGAAAGCGCTGCAAAACCTGGACCCGTACAAATCAGCTGGGCTAGACAAGACCCTTTATCTAAAACATCCACTGCCATTGTTGCAACCCCTATACCAGCCTGTTATCAAGTCTGAGATCCCTAAAGATTAGAAAGCTGCCGTGGTCATCCCCCTCTTCAAAGGGGGTTAGACCCAAATACAGAAATCCATCCTGCCTTGATCACTGACCATTAATAAACAGATCACTGACCCCATCCCCGTACCTTCTCTGCTGTGCAATCTGGCTTCCGAGACGGTTACAGGTGCACCTCAACCACGCTCAAGGTACTAAACGATATCATAACCGCCATCGAGAAAAGACAGTACTGTGCAGCGGTGAACTCTGTCAATCACCGTATTCTTATAGGCAGACTCAATAGCCTTGGTTTTTCTAATTACTGCCTCGCCTGGTTCACCAACTACTTTGCAGACAGAGGTCAGTGTGTCAAATCGGAGGGCATGTTGTCCGGACCTCTGGCAGTCTCTATGGGGGTACCACAGGGTTCAATTCTCGGGCCGACTCTTTTCTCTGTATATATCAATGATGTCGCTCTTGCTGCGGGTGATTCCCTGTTCCACCTCTACACAGACGACACCATTCTGTATACTTCTGGCCCTTCCTTGGACACTGTGCTAACTAACCTCCAAACGAGCTTCAATGCCATACAACACTCCTTCCGTGGCCTCCAACTGCTCTAAAACGCTAGTAAAACCAAATGCATGCTTTTTCAACCGTTCGCTGCCCACACCCGCCCGACTAGCATCACCATCCTGGATGGTTCCGACCTAGAATATGTGAACCACTATAAATACCTAGGTGTCTGGCTAGACTGTAAACTCTCCTTCCAGACTCATATTAAACATCTCCAATCCAAAATCAAATTGAGAATTGGCTATCTAATTCGCAAAAAAGCCTCCTTCACTCACGCCGCCAAACTTACCCTAGTAAAACTGACTATCCTACCGATCCTCGACTTCGGCGATGTCATCTACAAAATAGCTTCCAACACTCTACTCAGGAAATTGGATGCAGTCTATCACAGTGCCATCCGTTTTGTCACCAAATCACCTTATACCACCCACCACTGCAACCTGTATGCTCTAGTCGGCTGGCCCTCGCTACATATTCGTCGCCAGACCCACTGGCTCCAGGTCATCTATAAGTCTATGCTAGGTAAAGCCCAGCCTTATCTCAGTTCACTGGTCATGATAACAACACCCACCCGTAGCACACGCTCCAGCAGGTTTATCTCACTGATCATCCCCAAAGCCAACACCTCATTTGGCCAGCTTTCCTTCCAGTTCTCTGCTGCCAGAGACTGGAACGAATTGCAAAAATCGCTGAAGTTGGAGACTTTTATTTCCCTCACCAACTTTAAGCATCAACTATCTGAGCAGCTAACCGATCGCTGCAGCTGTACATAGTCCATCTGTAAATAGGCCACCCAATCTACCTACCTCATCCCCATACTGTTTTTATTTTATTTACTTTTCTGCTCTTTTGCACGCCAGTATCTCTACTTGCACATCATCATCTGCTCATTTATCACTCCAGTGTTAATCTACTAAATTGTAATTATTCGCTCCTATCTCATGCCTTTTGCACACACTGTATATAGACTTTCTTTTTTCTACTGTGTCATTGACTTGTTTGTGTTATTGTCTTGTTTATTGTTTACTCCATGTGTAACTCTGTCACACTGCTTTGCTTTATCTTGATCAGGTCGCAGTTGCAAATGAGAACTTGTTCTCAACTGGCCTACATGGTTAAATAAAGGTGATCTGGTCTACCTGGTTAAATAAAGGTGATCTGGTCTACCTGGTTAAATAAAGGTGATCTGGCCTACCTGGTCTACCTGGTTAAATAAAGGTGATCTGGTTTAAACCTGGTTAAATAAAGGTGATCTGGCCTACCTGGTTAAATAAAGGTGATCTGGTCTACCTGGTTAAATAAAGGTGATCTGGCCTACCTGGTTAAATAAAGGTGATCTGGTCTACCTGGTTAAATAAAGGTCATCTGGTCTACCTGCTTAAATAAAGGTCATCTGGTCTACCTGGTTAAATAAAGGTGATCTGGTCTACCTGGTTAAATAAAGGTGATCTGGCCTACCTGGTTAAATAAAGGTGATCTGGTCTACCTGGTTAAATAAAGGTGATCTGGTCTACCTGGTTAAATAAAGTTGATCTGGTCTACCTGGTTTCAATAAAGTTGATCTGGTCTACCTGGTTAAATAAAGGTGATCTGGTCTACCTGGTTAAATAAAGGTGAAATAAAAAATTAATACAAATATATATACCTGGTTAAATAAAGGTGATATATATATATAGTCTCTGGTCAAAAACAGTGTCCTATATAGTTTATATAATTTGTACTATCTGGTCTACCTGGTTAAATAAAGGTGACCATTAAATGTCAGTTATTGTGTTAAAAACGGAGTTTAAAATGCTCTTGGCTGAGGTGTATGTAAACTGTACATTTGAGCAGCATACAGGACAAACAAACTGGTTCAACGTTGGTTTAGTGGTTAAAAAAATATTAAAACGGACCTGGTTAAATAAAGGTGATCTGGTCTACAGGCAATGTATTGGAAAACTTCTAACAGATTTTGTTCTTAAAATACCAGAAAAGTAAGATTGCTAATATTTCTAAAATCATAATATGTACGCTAATATTTCTTCATGACAGAAGTTAAAAGATATTATATCCCAGTATCTTCTGTGATCTCTTTCTCTCTCTCAGACACACACAGGTGATATAGGAGGTTGTAAATGTTGACATTGACGGTGATAAGTACTATTGTTGATATTTAGTTCAAGGTCTTAAAAGTCCGGCTTGTGTTCTGTTTGTAACACTCAATGACACATCACTGACAGAAGGAAACGGTTACCATGAGAGTGAAGCCAACAACACAGGAAGCCACAGAGAAAGCAGCTGTGATCTCTTTCTCTCAGACACACAGGTGATATAGGAGGTTGTAAATGTTGACATTGACTACTGACATGCTGAGACCCATAAAGTCAGACAGCAGCCCTCCCACCGATGCTCCGCCCAATGCCAATCAACCTTCAGAGACGGAAGAGAAAGTGATAAATCTCACTGGCTCTTTTTCCTGGCTCATTTGAAGTCAACGAAATGAGCAGAACAGACCCAGCTACTATCGCAATTGGTGTTTATGGGAGAACTACCCCTTAAGCAGAGCCTGGAACGGTGACCAACGTAAATGGACAACGGTAAACAGCGTCTTCATTTACCTGGAACGTAATAAAGCCCTTTTTTTTGAACATAGTCGTTGACATTCAGAGAGCTGACATTCTGAGCCTCAGGTTGTTAGAGTAACTTATCTCTGTCAGACTTTTATACACCCTCTTTGATACAATCTTACCCAAATGCATGATGGGGGTCTGCCACAACTTCTGGACCCAGCGCCCCCCACCTGATGCCCATGATGCCCAGCCCCTCATCGCTAAACAATGGTGAGCCACAGAGGGAGAGGGGTGGGAGGGGGGGGACTTCTCTTCTAAACATCGAACATTCAAATAAAATCTAGTGCATGATGTTGATTGATTGTATATAGTATGATGAAGTGAACATAGTTCATATGTAAAAAGAAAAACCATCTTATATCTTACTAACTATAAAATATATTAGCTTCCATTGTGAATTTAAACCAACGTAAGGAGTAATGAATCAAATGGAGAAACAGTGGTCAGACACTGACAGTAGATGTATTTTTCTCAACCTTGTGTTTCAGCAGTACTGATGATAGCCAGAAGGGGGCAGACAGAACACAGCTCAAAAAGAGACGCTGGTGTCGCAACAGCTGCCTTGGCCTGTTTCTGTTCCTGGTCGTGATGATGACTGTGGTCATCCTGGAAGTTGACCTCAAAGAACAGATCTCACCTTCAACAACCAAGCCAGCAGCAAACATGTCCCGAGGACCGTACCATGTACAATACCCACATGAGTACTCCTTCATCCTGGATGAGCCAGAGAAATGCCGGGAGCAGAACCCCTTCCTGGTTCTGATGGTGCCAGTGGCGCCCTATAACAGGGAGGCCCGTGAGGCCGTCCGCAGGACTTGGGGCAGTGAGAGGCAGGTACTGGGCAAAGAGGTTTGTCTGTTCTTCCTGCTGGGACTGCTCAGTGGAGAGGAGACAGAGCAGCTCCAGGAGAAGGTGCTGCAGGAGAGCAAAGAGCACCAGGATCTGCTGCAGAGCGACTTCATAGACAGCTACAAAAACCTGACCATCAAGACCATGGTGATGATGGAGTGGCTGAGCTCTCGCTGCCCCAACGCCTCCTACGCCATGAAGATCGACTCAGACATGTTCCTCAACGTGAACACCTTGGTCAACATGCTGCTTCACGCTCCAACGCAAAACTACCAGACTGGACTAGTGGCCCAATTGGCCGCCGTTCTAAGAGACCATAACTCCAAATGGTACCTTCCAAAGGAGGTGTTTCCTGAACCAGTATACCCACCTTATGCTCTGGGCCTGGGCTATGTCTTCACCTTAGACCTCCCCAGGAAGCTGGTGGAGGCGTCCAGGCATGTTAAAGCCGTCTACATAGAGGATGTGTATCTGGGACTGTGTATGAGACACCTGGGCATCCGGCCTACTGACCCCCCCAGTGGAAACCTTTTTCAGGGGTATGCAGGAGCCCAGGACCGCTGTCACTACATGGCTGTTATCACGACCATCCTCGACACTCCTCAGGAGCTTCTGGACATATGGAGAAACTTGCACCAACCTGGGCCTGTCTGTTATTGAAAACAACACTCTGGGAAAGACAAATAGCCTTGAGGTTAGAGCGTTGGGCCAATAACCCAAAAGGGTGATGGTTCCAATCCCAGAGCTGACAAAATGGCAAATCTGTCACTGTGCCTTTGAGCAAGCACTTAACCCCAGTGCTCCATGGGAGCTGGACAATGGTGTCCCTCACCGGGACCTCGCTCCCTGTGGTTGTCTTGTTTGAGCTGTGACTTTCTCTTGGATGCTTTTCTCTGGGTGTGGTAGAGAGGGATTGCCTTATCTCTGTGTTTCTGTGGGTGTGGTAGAGAAGGGTCACCTTATCCCTGTGTTTCTGTGGGTGTGGTAGAGAAGGGTCACCTTATCTCTGTGTTTCTGTGGGTGTGGTAGAGAAGGGTCACCTTATCTCTGTGTTTCTGTGGGTGTGGTAGAGAAGGGTCACCTTATCCCTGTGTTTCTGTGGGTGTGGTAGAGAAGGGTCACCTTATCCCTGTGTTTGTGGGGGTGTGGTAGAGAAGGGTCACCTTATCTCTGTGTTTATGGGGGTGTGGTAGAGAAGGGTCACCTTATCCCTGTGTTTCTGGGGGTGTGGTAGAGAAGGGTCACCTTATCCCTGTGTTTCTGGGGGTGTGGTAGAGAAGGGTCACCTTATCTCTGTGTTTCTGTGGGTGTGGTAGAGAAGGGTCACCTTATCTCTGTGTTTCTGTGGGTGTGGTAGAGAAGGGTCACCTTATCCCTGTGTTTCTGGGGGTGTGGTAGAGAAGGGTCACCTTATCTCTGTGTTTCTGTGGGTGTGGTAGAGAAGGGTCACATTATCTCTGTGTTTCTGTGGGTGTGGTAGAGAAGGGTCACCTTATCTCTGTGTTTCTGCAGTGGTGGAAAAGGTACTTAATCATCATACTGTAGTAGATGGCACTATTCTCTAGTTTTTCTCACTATTCTCTAGTTTTTCTCACTATTCTCTAGTTTTTTTAAATATTTTTTTTCAGATAGCCAGGGGCACACTCCAACACTGAGACATAATTTACAAACAAAGCATTTGTGTTTAGTGAGTCCTCCAGATCAGAGTCAGTAGGGATGACCAGGGATGTTCTCTTTTTAGTGAGTCCGCTAGATCAGAGGCAGTAGGGATGACCAGGGAAGTTCTCTGTTTAGTGAGTCCTCCAGATCAGAGTCAGTAGGGATGACCAGGGATGTTCTCTTTTTAGTGAGTCCGCTAGATCAGAGGCAGTAGGGATGACCAGGGAAGTTCTCTGTTTAGTGAGTCCTCCAGATCAAATGCAATTCCACAGTGTGACATCACAGCAGCAAGACGAGTGACTTTTAAACACAAGAAAAGGGCAAACCAGTGAAGAACAAACACCATTGTAAATACGACCCATATTTATGCTTATTTATTTTCCCTTTTGTACTTGAACTATTTCCACATCATTACAACACTGTATATAGACATAATATGAGCTGACAATATGGAAAATCTGTCGCTGTGCCCTTGAGCAAGGCACTTAACCCCAGTGCTCCATGGGTGCTGGACAACGGTGTCCCTATCCGTGACCCCGCCCCCTTTGGGTGTCCTGGGGGCAGTTGGGATATGAAGAAACACATTACCATTACACACCTGTGAGTAACAGGACAAATATATCCCCCCCCCCCATTCTATTTCAACTCCTGTGTTTTATCTTACTGACGTTCAGTGTCCAGAAACCAAGACAACAGTCACAGCTCAAACAACACACCAGTCACAGCTCAAACAACACACCAGTCACAGCTCAAACAACACAACAGTCACAGCTCAAACAACACACCAGTCACAGCTCAAACAACACACCAGTCACAGCTCAAACAACACACCAGTCACAGCTCAAACAACACAACAGTCACAGCTCAAACAACACAACAGTCACAGCTCAAACAACACACCAGTCACAGCTCAAACAACACACCAGTCACAGCTCAAACAACACACCAGTCACAGCTCAAACAACACAACAGTCACAGCTCAAACAACACAACAGCACAAACTACACAACCAAATCAAATTTTATTTGTCACATACACATGGTTAGCAGATGTTAATGCGAGTGTAGCGAAATGCTTGTGCTCCTAGTTCCGACAATGCAGTAATAACCAACAAGTAATCTAACTAACAATTCCCCAACTACTACCTTATACACACACACAAGTGTAAAGGGATGAAGAATATGTACATAAAGATGAATGCAGTCTCAGAGGTTTGAAGTGACTAAACGCCGCAGACAGGAAGGGGTGTAGACAGAGACAGTGTGACAGTTCAATCGTTACTTCCCCTATCATTTACTGTAAAAGGAAGTCAGCGTTTGGGAGACTGAGACGCACGATGCTGAGGAGGAATTCCGAATGGCATCTTGTCCTCTATATATAGTCTCTGGTCAACAAAATAGTGTTCTATATAGGGGATAAATTACATCTTGTCCTCTATATATAGTCTCTGGTCAACAAAATAGTGTTCTATATAGTGGATAAATTACATCTTGTCCTCTATATATAGTCTCTGGTCAACAAAATAGTGTTCTATATAGGGGATAAATTACACCTTGTCCTCTATATATAGTCTCAGGTCAACAAAATAGTGTTCTATATATGGGATAAAAAGTAGTGTATTATATAGGGAATAGGGTGCCACTGAGACAATAGTGCACAAGGATGAGAACGATAAACGACACTGATCATTTGGTTCACAGTAGTTTACCGACAGATCAGGATCACTCTGGTTTGAGAGAACTTCAGGATTTAATTTATTTACCAGGCAAGTCAGTTCAGAACAAATTCTTATTTTCAACGGCAGCCTAGGAACAGTGGGTAAACTTCCTTGTTCAGGGGAACAATGGGTTAACTGCCTTGTTCAGGGGAACAGTGGGTGAACTGCCTTGTACAGGGGAACAGTGGGTGAACTGCCTTGTTCAGGGGAACAGTGGGTTAACTGCCTTGTTCAGGGGAACAGTGGGTTAACTGCCTTGTTCAGGGGGCAAAACGACAGATTTTAACCTTGTCAGCTCAGGGATTCGATCTTGCAACCTTTCGGTTACTAGTCCAATGCTATAACCACTAGGCTACCTGCCGCCCCAGAATGGTGTATGTACTCTGAAATAAAGTTATTTTTTTATACAACTGGACATGAATAATTGTAGATGTAAGGCCTACATCAAATATGATTCTATGTTGCCTATTTGTTTACCACTGTCAACAATGGAAAGCAATTTTCGTTGAATATATTGACTTGGTTTTCATCCTGTATTTGAATATATACGTGGTTTGTTGTCCACATCCATGTGCTCTTTATTAAAATGTTGGCTAGATGTCTACTCTCTCCTTGATCAACAGGGCTTGGTTTGGCCTGGCCCAACTGTCCTGTTCCAAGTTCCCTGTCTAAATCCACCAAGACACATTCAGCCGGGCGGTTGCCCGGAAACACAGCCTGGTCTCATAGACTGGACATGACATAGTAAAGGTAAAAACACCAAGACATATTCAGCCGGGCGGTTGCCCGGAAACACAGCCTGGTCTCATAGACTGGACGTGACATAGTAAAGGTAAAAACACCAAGACACATTCAGCCAGGCGGTTGCTCGGAAACACAGCCTGGTCTCATAGACTGGACATGACATAGTAAAGGTAAAAACACCAAGACATATTCAGCCGGGCGGTTGCCCGGAAACACAGCCTGGTCTCATAGACTGGACGTGACATAGTAAATGTAAAAACACCAAGACACATTCAGCCAGGCGGTTGCCCGGAAACACAGCCTGGTCTCATAGACTGGACGTGACATAGTGAATGTAAAAAAAAACAGACATTCAAATTAGAATGATATGTTATGTTTGGTATGGTTACATAAGACAGAAGGTTAGTCAAGTCAGAAACGAGAGGAGGGTGGCTGGTCGGGGTGGATGTGCAACGTGAACCGCTAGCAACCGAAAGGTTATGTGTTTGAATGTCATCACGGATTAGCACCTTTTCAACCACTTACTACTTTTTAGCTACATGCACAGTCTTTCCAGAAATGGATCACTCAGATAGATATTTAGTGTAAAATCGACTCAATGGTTATAAATGAGGCCCATGATCCCCCACTGAACACTGTCTCATCATCATGTCCCTTAGCTTATCTCCCCTTCAGAAGAGTCCTGATGGACTGACTCATGAGATTATTAGTTTATCTCCCCTTCAGTGTGTGTGAGAAAGAGAGAGAGAGAGAAATAGATACATACACACAGTTGAAGATGTTGCCGTTCTACCTGTGCACACATGAAAATAATAAAACACTCCATTCACTGCCTCTGCCAGACTGTGGCCCGTGCTGATGGACGACAACAGAGAGCTACATGAGCCTTTGCCACTCAACCTGAGCCAACCTGATGATATGGCTCAAAGGTGGAAGCATAGCTCAAACATTAACTAGACAGGCCCAGGTGGAAGCATAGCTCAAACATTAACTAGACAGGCCCAGGTGGAAGCATAGCTCAAACATTAACTAGACAGGCCCAGGTGGAAGCATAGCTCAAACATTAACTAGACAGGCCCAGGTGGAAGCATAGCTCAAACATTAACTAGACAGGCCCAGGTGGAAGCATAGCTCAAACATTAACTAGACAGGCCCAGGTGGAAGCATAGCTCAAACATTAACTAGACAGGCCCAGGTGGAAGCATAGCTCAAACATTAACTAGACAGGCCCAGGTGGAAGCATAGCTCAAACATTAACAAGCCAGGCCCAGGTGGAAGCATAGCTCAAACATTAACTAGACAGGCCCAGGTGGAAGCATAGCTCAAACATTAACTAGACAGGCCCAGGTGGAAGCATAGCTCAAACATTAACTAGACAGGCCCAGGTGGAAGCATAGCTCAAACATTAATTAGACAGGCCCAGGTGTTGTGCAGACAGGTGCTTTGCTTTCACTCGTGGTTTTACACACAGACGGTATAACTCACTTCATACGGGACAATCTGGAAGAAAGAAAGGAATCCACAAACACAGGTACATAATAATATGTAAAACAGACTTGTCTGGGCAGGAAGGGGAGGGGAGGTACATTACATTTACATTTAAGTCATTTAGCAGACGCTCTTATCCAGAGCGACTTACAAATTGGTGAATTCACCTTCTGACATCCAGTGGAACAGCCACTTTACAATAGTGCATCTAAATCATTAAGGGGGGGGGGTGGTGAGAAGGATTACTTATCCTATCGTAGGTATTCCTTGAAGAGGTGGGGTTTCAGGTGTCTCCGGAAGGTGGTGATTGACTCCGCTGTCCTGGCATCGTGAGGGAGTTTGTTCCAACAGTTTTGAACAGTTTTGACTGGGCTGAGCGGGAACTGTACTTCCTCAATGGTAGGGAGGCGAGCAGGCCAGAGGTGGATGAACGCAGTGCCCTTGCTTGGGTGTAGGGCCTGATCAGAGCCTGGAGGTACTGCGGTGCCGTTCCCCTCACAGCTCCGTAGGCAAGCACCATGGTCTTGTAGCGGATGCGAGCTTCAACTGGAAGCCAGTGGAGAGAGCGGAGGAGCGGGGTGACGTGAGAGAACTTGGGAAGGTTGAACACCAGACGGGCTGCGGCGTTCTGGATGAGTTGTAGGGGTTTAATGGCACAGGCAGGGAGCCCAGCCAACAGCGAGTTGCAGTAATCCAGACGGGAGATGACAAGTGCCTGGATTAGGACCAGGCACTTTTACATAATGATATGTAAAACAGACTTGTCTGGGCAGGAAGGGGAGGTACATAATGATATGTAAAACAGACTTGTCTGGGCAGGAAGGGGAGGTACATAATGATATGTAAAACAGACTTGTCTGGGCAGGAAGGGGAGCTACGTAATGATATGTAAAACAGACTTGTCTGGGCAGGAAGGGGAGGGGAGGTACATAATGATATGTAAAACAGATTTGTCTGGGCAGGAAGGGGAGGGGAGGTACGTAATGATATGTAAAACAGACTTGTCTGGGCAGGAAGGGGAGGTACGTAATGATATGTAAAACAGACTTGTCTGGGCAGGAAGGGGAGGGGAGGTACGTAATGATATGTAAAACAGACTTGTCTGGGCAGGAAGGGGAGGGGAGGTACGTAATGATATGTAAAACAGACTTGTCTGGGCAGGAAGGGGAGGTACGTAATGATATGTAAAACAGACTTGTCTGGGCAGGAAGGGGAGGGGAGGTACGTAATGATATGTAAAACAGACTTGTCTGGGCAGGAAGGGGAGGTACATAATGATATGTAAAACAGACTTGTCTGGGCAGGAAGGGGAGGGGAGGTACGTAATGATATGTAAAACAGACTTGTCTGGGCAGGAAGGGGAGGTGCATAATGGTATGTAAAACAGACTTGTCTGGGCAGGAAGGGGAGCGGAGGTCCATCATGATATGTAAAGGTGGAAGAAATGCTCACCAATTTAAGCGAGGTGCCGGCTAGCGGAGTAGAACACCTACAAAAATTAAGGACAGCCGCACACTCCAGGAGCTCAGATGCAAAAAATGTCCATCGTTTTCGACAGACAAGCTGTCTTCATCAGCGTATAATGGCAAACACTGCGGGGTGACTCGTTTATATAGTGTCAAAACACACAGGTGTCTGTAATCATGGCCAGGTGTGGCCTGATCTCATTGGTTCATTCTCATATATTAAAATAGCATACAAAAAAACGGATAGCGTACGATCATAGATACAATTCGCCTTCAAGCATTTACGATGAAACGCAAAAACACACTAATCACATGAATGGCTTCAGATCAAAGTCTACGTTGAGACCGGAGGGAGCAAGGGTCTATATATTAAAGATCCAGGCAGCCTCTCGTTTTAATAATAAATCGTCGAGGTCACACCCTCTCCTGGGGAGGGTGACATGTTCGATGCCAATATAACGTAGAGACGAAATCGAGTGGTTTTGCTTCCAAAAAGTGGGCAGCACCTGGGTAAGTCGAGTTTTTGCACCTCATGGTGCTACGATGCTCTGAGATACATACTTTTAACTTGAGCTTTGAGGTCTGCTTAATATAGAGGAAAGAATGTTGCCTCCAATGTAATTGTCTGCATCATTTCCAATCACCCATATCTTCATACACGCATGCATACATATACACATATATACATACCTACACCTATATATACACATACATACCTATATATACACATACATACCTACACCTATATATACACATACATACCTACACCTATATATACACATATATACATACACATACCTATATAGATAAATATACACATATATACCTACACATACCTATATATACCTACACATACCTATATAGACATACATAAACACATATATACATACACATACCTATATAGACATATATATACACATATATACATACACATATATACATACACATACCTATATAGACATACATATACACATATATACATACACATAAATATATAGATAAATATACACATATATACCTACACATACCTATATATACCTACACATACCTATATAGACATACATATACACATATATACATACACATACCTGTATAGACATACATATACACATATATACCTATATATACCTACACATACCTATATAGACATACATATACACATATATACCTACACATACCTACAGTGCGTTGCGGAAGTATTCGGCCCCCTTGAACTTGAACCCCTGAACATATCCAGGTGTTAGAATGGCCAAGTCAAAGTCCAGACCTGAATCAAATCGAGAATCTGTGGAAAGAACTGAAAACTGCTGTTCACAAATGCTCTCCATCCAACCTCACTGAGCTTGAGCTGTTTTGCAAGGAGGAATGGGAAAAAATTCAGTCTCTCGATGTGCAAAACTGATAGAGACATACCCCAAGCGACTTACAGCTGTAATCGCAGCAAAAGGTGGCGCTACAAAGTATTAACTTAAGGGGGCTGAATAATTTTGCACGCCCAATTTTTCAGTTTTTGATTTGTTAAAAAAGTTTGAAATGTCCAATAAATGTCGTTCCACTTCATGATTGTGTCCCACAATTGTTGTTGATTCTTCACAAAAAAATACAGTTTTATATCTTTATGTTTGAAGCCTGAAATGTGGCAAAAGGTCGCAAAGTTCAAGGGGGCCGAATACCTTCGCAAGGCACTGTACCTATATAGACATATATATACACATATATACATACACATACCTATATAGATATACATATACACATATATGCATACACATACCTATATAGATAAATATACACATATATACCTATATAGACATACATATAGACATATACATACCTATATAGATATACATACACATACCTATATAGATATACATATACACATATATGCATACACATACCTATATAGACAAATATACACATATATACATACACATACCTATATACATACCTATATAGACATACATATAGACATATACAATATACATACACATTACAATTTGTAAGTCGCTCTGGATAAGAGCGTCTGCTAAATGACTTAAATGTAAATGTAATATACATACCTATATAGATATACATACACATACCTATATACATATACAAATATATACATACACATACCTACAGTGGGGCAAAAAAGTATTTAGTCAGCCACCAATTGTGCAAGTTCTCCCACTTAAAAAGATGAGAGAGGCCTGTAATTTTCATCATAGGTACACTTCAACTATGACAGACAAAATGGGGGAAAAAAATCCAGAAAATCACATTGTAGGATTTTTAATGAATTTATTTGCAAATTATGATGGAAAAGGCTCAGATTATTGAGGGGGCAGTGCTGCTCTTGGTCTCTGACCATCATTTTGGCTGCATACAGACCAGTTACAGCAGGCACATAAAACAGTTAGGGACTTCTCCTTAGTATCTGGGTTATTCAGGTGGGTATAGGGTCATGGACCGTACCATTAAAATAGGATCATAAATAAATTATTAGATATAAATTATTTTAAAAATGTAGTTCCCCATGATAGGACAATAACAAATCAAACGTATCATCTATTTTAAAACTGTTCCACCATGATAGGACAATAAATAAACAAGACGTATAATTCATTATAAAAGTATATCCGTCATCTGAACAGCATTGAAAGCCCTCTCATACCCCGACCCACAGCAATATATTGGCTCTGGGATATGCAACCATTTCATTACTCAATCACTCAACTTACAAACATAAATAAAAATAAACACACACCACACATTATGTGCTTTCTGTTTACTTCGTTTTTATCTTCACTATGTTGAATTAGTGCTTGTGTGTTCAGTTAGTTATATGTGAAGATATATAGAAAATCTATATTTGTTATTGTATTGTTACAATCCATAACTGGGCTAGAATTGTGTTTATTTTCCTCATCTATGAGAACTTTGTAATTTTTAAAATAACAATGGAGTGGTCTTTGTGTCTCTGAACAACTGGTTATCAATATATAGTTTATCGACGACGAGAGCTACTCGTTTCGCTTTTAATCGATTTTCTTTGAAAATTGGATACATAACTTTGCGCCGTTCTGCAATTTCCTTCGGAAACTGATCATTCAGCCAATTTTGGTCCCAGCAAGTCTTTTATCAAGGCTTTTAACCATTGTTTTATATTTCAATTAAGCAACTTTGGCAACGATTGGGCGGTCATACCTTTGGCCTCTCTGTCCGAAGCGGTGTACACGTTCAAATTGGATTTTGTCGATAACTTCGCGTGGGATCTGAAGCGCTGTACTGTAAGGAGGAACTCTCTAACTACAGATTGAGGAACTTCCCCTTCTTTCTCCTCGATACCTGTAAGTACCCGATTCTCTCTCATGGATCTAGTTTGTATGTCCAGTAAGGCTTCCCTCAGAACGGTGTTCTCCTTTTTAATTTAATTCATTTCGGTTTCAATCTTATTGAGTGTCCCTTTCAGCTTGTGTGTTTCCTTCTCCAATGTCCCAGCTTTTTCATCACTCATCTCGAGGCTTGCCTTCAACTCTTTTATATCCTTACGAACTAATTCAAGTATACCCAGGTTTATTGATTTTAACAGATCGATTTTGACCTTTACCATTCCCGGTGGTGAAAATATTAAGTCGTCTGTGTCTGTAGAAGTCACGTTTCCGTATTGAAATCGGTTCCCCTGTCTTACTCTTCGTCATGTTTGGGTGTTGCTTGTTTTCGTAATCTTTTTCGATAATATCTTTGTTTTGTGTTATTATCCAGATTGAAGGTTATCACCCACCAGATTTTGTAGTGCTAATATTTTAGTCTAACTTGCCAATATTGAATATTACGTTTTATCTTCAGGTGCTCTACATAACTTCGTTCAGTCCGCCATTACCTTTGCGTAATTGGCATTCTATCCACATTATTTTTTTACCACAAGGACAAGTTAAAAGATAAATATTTGCTTTAGTGGAGCAAGTGATAACACCTTTGATTGGGATATGTTTCACTGTTTGGGCGCTATATTCATTCATGTTTTTCATGTTATATTTATATCTGAATATTAACCAATGAGATCAGGCCACACCCGGCCATGATTACAGACACCTGAGTGTGTTTTTTAACACTTTATAAACGAGTCACCCCGCAGTGTTTGTCATTATACCCGGATGAAGACAGCTTGTCTGTCGAAAACGGTGGACATTTTTTTTTTTTGCATCTGAGCTCCTAGTCTGCAGCTCTTCTTTGTTTGTTTACAGAATTATATGTAAAACAGACTTGTCTGGGCAAGAAGGAGGGTAGAGATGAGATACATTCACACATGGATCCATGTGTCATTGTTAATGTAGTAACAGGAAGTGAATTGAGCCTGATCCAGGTAGACGCTACAGCAGCCACACTCAATAGGGGTATCGCGGAACGGACCCAGAACGGGGTCAATACGGTCCCCACTGTAATTATTTTAATGATTATTATTATTATTTTTAATGAAGTTAGTCGAGCTTTCAACTTTCTGTTGTAGAGAGTTATAGCAACACAATGCACAAGGTCCAGTGACACAGTGTAGAATTGCACAAGTTGTTGTCCTCTTGTTACGCCACCGAGTAGTTGTCCTCTTGTTACGCCACCGAGTAGTTGTCCTCTTGTTACGCCACCGAGTAGTTGTCCTCTTGTTACGCCACCGAGTAGTTTTCCTCTTGTTACGCCACCGAGTAGTTTTCCTCTTGTTACGCCACCGAGTAGTTTTCCTCTTGTTACGCCACCGAGTAGTTTTCCTCTTGTTACGCCACCGAGTAGTTTTCCTCTTGTTACGCCACCGAGTAGTTGTCCTCTTGTTACGCCACCGAGTAGTTGTCCTCTTGTTATGCCACCGAGTAGTTGTCCTCTTGTTACGCCACCGAGTAGTTGTCCTCTTGTTACGCCACCGAGTAGTTGTCCTCTTGTTACGCCACCGAGTAGTTGTCCTCTTGTTACGCCACCGATAGACGTTAGAGAGGTATTTATAACCTGTCAAACTTCACGTTGATCAACCACAGGTCAAAGTTATCTATGCAGGTAAGTTAGGCTAACCAGTTAGCCAAATCTGGTAGTTATCGCGTCCAGATTACGTCCACAGGGGCCTCGAAGGTGTGGTGCTATCTTTTATTTATTTTATCTTTTATTTAAACTAGGCAAGTTAGTTAAAGAACAAATTCTTATTTTCAATGCTGGCCTAAAAACCTTTGGTTAACTGCCTTGTTCAGGATTAGAACGGCAGATTCTTTTTACCTTGTCAGCTCAGGGATTCAATCTTGCAAACTTTCGGTGACTAGTCCAATGCTCTAACCACTAGGCTAGCTGCCACCCCACTATGTGGTGTGGTATTATGTGGTGTGGTACCACCACTGCAGAAACACAGGGATAAGGCGATCCTTCTCTACCACACCCACAGAAATAAAGGGATAAGGCCACCAACAGTTCTGAGATTTCCATACCCAGCTACAACATTTTCCGTCAAGATAGAACTGCCACAGGGGGAGGAGTTGCAATCTACTGCAGAGAGAGTCTGGCCATGCCTTCCGCCTGGCTACTCCAACCTCTGCCAACAGCTCCGCCCCCCGCAGCTACTCGCCCAAGCCTCTCCAGGTTCTCCTTTACCCAAATCCAGATAGCAGATGTTCTGAAAGAGCTGCAAAAACTGGACCCGTACAAATCAGCTGGGCTTGACAATCTGGACCCTCTATTTCTGAAACTATCCGCCGCCATTGTCGCAACCCCTATTACCAGCCTGTTCAACCTTTCTTTCATATCGTCTGAGATTCCCAAGGATTGGAAAGCTGCCGCAGTCATCCCCCTCTTCAAAGGGGGAGACACCCTGGACCCAAACTGCTACAGACTGATATCCATCCTGCCCTGCCTATCTAAGGTCTTTGAAAGCTCAGTCAACAAACAGGTCACTGACCATCTCGAATCCCACCATACCTTCTCCGCTGTGCAATCTGGTTTCCGAGCAGGTCACGGGTGCACCTCAGCCACACTCAAGGTACTAAACGATATCATAACCGCCATCGATAAAAGACAGTACTGTGCAGCCGTCTTCATCGACCTGGCCAAGGCTTTCGACTCTGTCAATCACCATATTCTTATCGGCAGACTCAGGAGCCTCGGTTTTTCTGATGACTGCCTTGCCTGGTTCACCAACTACTTTGCAGACAGAGTTCAGTGTGTCAAATTGGAGGGCATGCTGTCCGGTCCTCTGGCAGTCTCTATGGGGGTGCCACAAGGTTCAATTCTCGGGCCGACTCTTTTCTCTGTATATATCAATGATGTTGCTCTTGCTGCGGGTGATTCCCTGATCCACCTCTATGCAGACGACACCATTCTATATACTTCCGGCCCATCCTTGGACACTGTGCAGTCAAACCTCCAAACAAGCTTCAATGCCATACAACACTCCTTCCGTGGCCTCCAACTGCTCTTAAACGCTAGTAAAACCAAATGCATGCTTTTCAACCGTTCGCTGACTGCACCCGCCCGCCTGACTAGCATCACCACCCTGGATGGTTCCGACCTTGAATATGTGAACATCTATAAGTACCTAGGTGTCTGGCTAGACTGTAAACTCTCCTTCCAGACTCATATTAAACATCTCCAATCGAAAATCAAACCTAGAGTCGGCTTTCTATTCCGCAACAAAGCCTCCTTCACTCATGCCGCCAAACTTACTCTAGTAAAACTGACTATCCTACCCGATCCTCGACTTCGGCGATGTCATCTACAACATAGCTTCCAACACTCTACTCAGACTGCATCCAATTTGCTATCACAGTGCCATCCGTTTTGTCACCAAATCACCTTATACCACCCACCACTGCGACCTGTATGCTCTAGTCGGCTGGCCCTCGCTACATATTCGTCGCCAGACCCACTGGCTCCAGGTCATCTACAAGTCCATGCTAGGTAAAGCTCCGCCTTATCTCAGTTCATTGGTCACGATGGCAACACCCACCCGTTGCACACGTTCCAGCAGGTATATCTCACTGACCATCCCCAAAGCCAACACCTCATTTGGCCGGCTTTCCTTCCAGTTCTCTGCTGCCAGAGACTGGAACAATTGCAAAATCGCTGAAGTTGGAGACTTTTATTTCCCTCACCAACTTTAAACATCAACTATCTGAGCAGCTAACCGATCGCTGCAGATGTACATAGTCCATCTGTAAATAGGCCACCCAATCTACCTACCTCATCCCCATACTGTTTTTATTTTATTTACTTTTCTGCTCTTTTGCACGCCAGTATCTCTACTTGCACATCATCATCTGCTCATTTATCACTCCAGTGTTAATCTGCTAAATTGTAATTATTCGCTCCTATCTCATGCCTTTTGCACACACTGTATATAGACTTTCTTTTTTCTACTGTGTCATTGACTTGTTTGTGTTATTGTCTTGTTAATTGTTTACTCCATGTGTAACTCTGTCACACTGCTTTGCTTTATCTTGGTCAGGTCGCAGTTGCAAATGAGAACTTGTTCTCAACTGGCCTACCTGGTTAAATTAAAACAATCTTACCCAAATGCATGATGGGGGTCTGCCACGACTTCTGGACCCAGCACCCCCCACCTGATGCCCATGATGCCCAGCCCCTCATCGCTAAACAATGGTGAGCCACAGAGGGAGAGGGGTGGGAGGGGGGGGACTTCTCTTCTAAACATCGAACATTCAAATAAAATCTAGTGCATGATGTTGATTGATTGTATATAGTATGATGAAGTGAACATAGTTCATATGTAAAAAGAAAAACCATCTTATATCTTACTAACTATAAAATATATTAACTTCCATTGTGAATTTAAACCAACGTAAGGAGTAATGAATCAAATAGAGAAACAGTGGTCAGACACTGACAGTAGATGTATTTTTCTCAACCTTGTGTTTCAGCAGTACTGATGATAGCCAGAAGGGGGCAGACAGAACACAGCTCAAAAAGAGACGCTGGTGTCGCAACAGCTGCCTTGGCCTGTTTCTGTTCCTGGTCGTGATGATGACTGTGGTCATCCTGGAAGTTGACCTCAAAGAACAGATCTCACCTTCAACAACCAAGCCAGCAGCAAACATGTCCCGAGGACCGTACCATGTACAATACCCACATGAGTACTCCTTCATCCTGGATGAGCCAGAGAAATGCCGGGAGCAGAACCCTTCCTGGTTCTGATGGTGCCAGTGGCGCCCTATAACAGGGAGGCCCGTGAGGCCGTCCGCAGGACTTGGGGCAGTGAGAGGCAGGTACTGGGCAGAGAGGTTTGTCTGTTCTTCCTGCTGGGACTGCCCAGTGGAGAGGAGACAGAGCAGCTCCAGGAGAAGGTGCTGCAGGAGAGCAAAGAGCACCAGGATCTGCTGCAGAGCAACTTCATAGACAGCTACAAAAACCTGACCATCAAGACCATGGTGATGATGGAGTGGCTGAGCTCTCGATGCCCCAACGCCTCCTACGCCATGAAGATCGACTCAGACATGTTCCTCAACGTGAACACCTTGGTCAACATGCTTCTTCACGCTCCAACGCAAAACTACATGACTGGACTAGTGGCCCGATGGGGAGCTGTTCTAAGAGACCGTAACTCCAAATGGTACCTTCCAAAGGATGTGTTTCCTGAACCAGTATACCCACCTTATGCTCTGGGCCTGGGCTATGTCTTCACCTTAGACCTCCCCAGGAAGCTGGTGGAGGCGTCCAGGCATGTTAAAGCCGTCTACATAGAGGATGTGTATCTGGGACTGTGTATGAGACACCTGGGCATCCGGCCTACTGACCCCCCAGTGGAAACCTTTTTCAGGGGTATGCAGGAGCCCAGGACCGCTGTCACTACATGGCTGTTATCACGACCATCCTCGACACTCCTCAGGAGCTTCTGGACATATGGAGAAACTTGCACCAACCTGGGCCTGTCTGTTATTGAAAACAACACTCTGGGAAAGACAAATAGCCTTGAGGTTAGAGCGTTGGGCCAATAACCCAAAAGGGTGATGGTTCCAATCCCAGAGCTGACAAAATGGCAAATCTGTCACTGTGCCTTTGAGCAAGCACTTAACCCCAGTGCTCCATGGGAGCTGGACAATGGTGTCCCTCACCGGGACCTCGCTCCCTGTGGGTGTCTTGTTTGAGCTGTGACTTTCTATTGGATGCTTTTCTCTGGGTGTGGTAGAGAGGGATTGCCTTATCTCTGTGTTTCTGTGGGTGTGGTAGAGAAGGGTCACCATTATCTCTGTGTTTCTGTGGGTGTGGTAGAGAAGGGTCATCATACTTGAGTAATCCCTGTGTTTCTGAAAATGGGTGTAAATGAGAAGGGTCACAGTAAAATATGACTCTGTGTAAATTTCTAAATGTATTTGGATATAAATGTACTTTTTACTTTTGATCAAAGCATAAGTATAAATCAATTCAAATTCTGTGGGTATATTAAGAAACCACATTATCTCTTGTTTTCTAGTTTGTTTTAATTCATACAGATAAAAGTAAAGACACTCCAACACTGAAAATGACTTACAGTAAATGAAAGTCCCCCAGTAAAATATGACTTCCAAATGTCTAAATCATTTACAGATATAGGGGCACACTTTCCAACACTGAGACATCATTTACAGATTCCAACACTGAGACATCATTTACAGATAGCCAGGGTCACACTCCAACACTGAGACATCATTTACAGATAGCCAGGGGCACACTCCAACACTGAGACATCATTTACAGATAGCCAGGGACACACTCCAACACTGAGACATCATTTACAGATAGCCAGGGTCACACTCCAACACTGAGACATCATTTACAGATAGCCAGGGTCACACTCCAACACTGAGACATCATTTACAGATAGCCAGGGGCACACTCCAACACTGAGACATCATTTACAGATAGCCAGGGACACACTCCAACACTGAGACATCATTTACAGATAGCCAGGGGCACACTCCAACACTGAGACCTCATTTACAGATAGCCAGGGGCACACTCCAACACTGAGACATCATTTACAGATAGCCAGGGACACACTCCAACACTGAGACATCATTTACAAACAAAGCATTTGTGTCAAGTGAGTCCTCCAGATCAGAGTCAGTAGGAATGACCAGGGATGTTCTCTTGATAGTTGTGTGAATTGGACCATTTTCATTTTGGGTGTCGGGGAAAATGTATGGAGTCAAAATAACATTATTTTCTTTAGGAATGTGGTGAAGTAAAAGTACAAGTTGTCAAAAATGACCATATTAGAGACACATATTTCCCTCAGATTACACAGACCCACAAAGAATTTGAAAACAAATCCAATTTTTGGTGATGGAGGTAAAACCCAGGCCCCGCGTGTCCCCAGGCACCCTCATTTGTTGACGTCTGTGATCGAAAAAAACCTTGGTTTCATGTCAACATCAGAAGCCTCCTCCCTAAGTTATTTTTTTACTCACTACTTTAGCACACTCTGCCAACCCTGATGTCCTTGCCGTGTCTGAATCCTGGCTTAGGAAGGCCACCAACAATTCTGAGATTTCCATACCCAGCTACAACATTTTCCATCAAGATAGAACTGCCAAAGGGGGAGGAGTTTCAATCTACTGCAGAGAGAGTCTGCAAAGTTCTCATACTTTCCAGGTCTATACCCAAACAGTTTGAACTTCTAATTTTAAAAATTAACCTCTCCAGAAATAAGTCTCTCACTGTTGCCGCCTGCTATCGACCCCCATCCGCTCCCAGCTGTGCCCTGGACACCATTTGTGAATTGATCGCGCCCCATCCAGCTTCAGAGTTCATTCTGTTAGGTGACCTAAACTGGGATATGCTTAACACGCCGTCAGTCCTCCAATCTAAGTTAGATGCCCTCCAATCTCACACAAATCATCAAGGAACCCACCAGGTACAACCCTAAATCCATAAACATGGGCTCCCTCATAGACATTATCCTGACCAATTTGCCCTCCAAATACACCTCCGCTGTTTTCAATCAGGATCTCAGCAATCCCTGCCTCATTGCCTGTACCCGCTATGGGTACGCGGTCAAACGACCACCCCTCATCACTGTCAAACGCTCCCTAAAACACTTCTGCGAGCAGGCCTTTCTAATCGACCTGGCCCGGGTATCCTGGAAGGATATTGACCTCATCCCGTCAGTCGAGGATGCCTGGTCGTTCTTTAAAAGTAATTTTCTTACCATCTTAGATAAACATGCCCTGTTCAAAAAATGCAGAACTAAGAACCGAGATAGCACTTGGTTCCCTCCAGACCTGACTGCCCTTGACCAGCCCAAAAACATCCTGTGGCGGACTGCCATAGCATCGAATAGTCCCCACGATATGCAACTGTTCAGGGAAGTCAGGAACCAATACACGCAGTCAGTCAGGAGAGCAAAGGCCAGCTTTTTCAAGCAGAAAATCGCACCCTGTAGTTCTAACTCCAAAAGGTTTTGGGACACTGTAAAGTCCATGGAGAACGAGCACCTCCTCCCAGCTGCCCACTGCACTGATGCTAGGTAACACGGTCACCACTGATAAATCCATGATAATCAAAAATGTCAATAAGCATTTCTCAACAGCTGGCCATGCCTTCCTCCTGGCTCCTCCAACCCCGGCCAACAGCTCCGCCCCCCGCAGCTACTCGCCCAAGCGAGACAGCAGATGTTCTGAAAGCGCTGCAAAACCTGGACCCGTACAAATCAGCTGGGCTAGACAATCTGGACCCTCTTTTTCTAAAACAATCCACTGCCATTGTTGCAACCCCTATTACCAGCCTGTTCGATCACCTTCATTTCGTCTGAGATCCCTAAAGATTAGAAAGCTGCCGTGGTCATCCCCCTCTTCAAAGGGGGTGACACCCTAGACCCAAACTGCTACAGACCTATATCCATCCTGCCTTGCCTATCTAAAGTCTTCGAAAGCCAAGTTAATAAACAGATCACTGACCATTTCGAATCCCACCGTACCTTCTCCGCTGTGCAATCTGGCTTCCGAGACGGTTACAGGTGCACCTCAACCACGCTCAAGGTACTAAACGATATCATAACCGCCATCGAGTAAAGACAGTACTGTGCAGCAACTCTGTCAATCACCGTATTCTTATAGGCAGACTCAATAGCCTTGGTTTTTCTAATTACTGCCTCGCCTGGTTCACCAACTACTTTGCAGACAGAGGTCAGTGTGTCAAATCGGAGGGCATGTTGTCCGGACCTCTGGCAGTCTCTATGGGGGTACCAAAGGGTTCAATTCTCGGGCCGACTCTTTTCTCTGTATATATCAATGATGTCGCTCTTGCTGCGGGTGATTCCCTGTTCCACCTCTACGCAGACGACACCATTCTGTATACTTCTGGCCCTTCCTTGGACACTGTGCTAACTAACCTCCAAACAAGCTTCAATGCCATACAACACTCCTTCTGTGGCATCCAACTGCTCTAAAACGCTAGTAAAACCAAATGCATGCTTTTTCAACCATTCGCTGCCCACACCCGCCCGACTAGCATCACCATCCTGGATGGTTCCGACCTAGAATATGTGAACCACTATAAATACCTAGGTGTCTGGCTAGACTGTAAACTCTCCTTCCAGACTCATATTAAACATCTCCAATCCAAAATCAAATTGAGAATTGGCTATCTAATTCGCAAAAAAGCCTCCTTCACTCACGCTGCCAAACTTACCCTAGTAAAACTGACTTTCCTACCGATCCTCGACTTCGGCGATGTCATCTACAAAATAGCTTCCAACACTCTACTCAGCAAATTGGATGCAGTCTATCACAGTGCCATCCGTTTTGTCACCAAATCACCTTATACCACCCACCACTGCGACCTGTATGCTCTAGTCGGCTGGCCCTCGCTACATATTCGTCGCCAGACCCACTGGCTCCAGGTCATCTATAAGTCTATGCTAGGTAAAGCCCAGCCTTATCTCAGTTCACTGGTCATGATAACAACACCCACCCGTAGCACACGTTCCAGCAGGTTTATCTCACTGATCATCCCCAAAGCCAACACCTCATTTGGCCGGCTTTCCTTCCAGTTCTCTGCTGCCAGAGACTGGAAGGAATTGCAAAAATCGCTGAAGTTGGAGACTTTTATTTCCCTCACCAACTTTAAACATCAACTATCTGAGCAGCTAACCGATCGCTGCAGCTGTACATAGTCCATCTGTAAATAGGCCACCCAATCTACCTACCTCATCCCCATACTGTTTTTATTTTATTTACTTTTCTGCTCTTTTGCACGCCAGTATCTCTACTTGCACATCATCATCTGCTCATTTATCACTCCAGTGTTAATCTACTAAATTGTAATGATTTGCTCCTATCTCATGCCTTTTGCATACACTGTATATAGACTTTCTTTTTTCTACTGTGTCATTGACTTGTTTGTGTTATTGTCTTGTTTATTGTTTACTCCATGTGTAACTCTGTCACACTGCTTTGCTTTATCTTGATCAGGTCGCAGTTGCAAATGAGAACTTGTTCTCAACTGGCCTACCTGGTTAAATAAAGGTGATCTGGTCTACCTGGTTAAATAAAAAGGTGATCTGGTCTACCTGGTTAAATAAAGGTGATCTGGTCTACCTGGTTAAATAAAGGTGATCTGGTCTACCTGGTTAAATAAAGGTGATCTGGCCTACCTGGTTAAATAAAGGTGATCTGGTTTAAATACCTGGTTAAATAAAGGTGATCTGGCCTACCTGGTTAAATAAAGGTGATCTGGTCTACCTGGTTAAATAAAGGTGATCTGGTCTACCTGGTTAAATAAAGGTGATCTGGTCTACCCTGTCTACCTGGTTAAATAACCTGGTTCATCTGGTCTACCTGGTTAAATAAAGGTGATCTGGTCTACCTGGTTAAATAAAGGTGATCTGGTCTACCTGGTTAAATAAAGGTGATCTGGTTAAATAAAGGTGATCTGGTCAACCTGGTTAAATAAAGGTCATGCTTAAATGGTCTACCTGATCTGGTTAAATAAAGGTCATCTGGTCTACCTGGTTAAATAAAGGTGATCTGGTCTACCTGGTTAAATAAAGGTGATCTGGCCTACCTGGTTAAATAAAGGTGATCTGGTCTACCTGGTTAAATAAAGGTGATCTGGTCTACCTGGTTAAATAAAGTTGATCTGGTCTACCTGGTTTCAATAAAGTTGATCTGGTCTACCTGGTTAAATAAAGGTGATCTGGTCTACCTGGTTAAATAAAGGTGAAATAAAACAATTAACCTGGTTAAATAAAGGTGATCTGGTCTACCTGGTTAAATAAAGGTATCTGGTCTACCTGGTTAAATAAAGGTGATCTACCTGGTTAAATAAAGGTGATCTGGTCTACTTGGTTAAATAAAGGTGATCTGGTCTATATATATAGTCTCTGGTCAAAAACAGTGTCCTATATAGTTTATAAATAAAGGTGATCTGGTACTACCATTAAATGTCAGTTATTTAAATAAAGGTGAGTTTAAAATGCTCTTGGCTGAGGTGTATGTAAAACTGTACATTTGAGCAGCATACAGGACAAACAAACTGGTTCAATGTTGGTTTAGTGGAAAAAATATTAAAACGGACGACAGGCAATGTATTGGAAAACTTCTAACAGATTTTGTTCTTAAAATACCAGAAAAGTAAGATTGCTAATATTTCTAAAATCATAATAGGTACGTCTTCATGACAGAAGTTAAAAGATATTATATCCCAGTATCTTCTGTGATCTCTTTCTCTCTCTCAGACACACACAGGTGATATAGGAGGTTGTAAATGTTGACATTGACGGTGATAAGTACTATTGTTGATATTTAGTTCAAGGTCTTAAAAGTCCGGCTTGTGTTCTGTTTGTAACACTAAATGACACATCACTGACAGAAGGAAACGGTTACCATGAGAGTGAAGCCAACAACACAGGAAGCCACAGAGAAAGCAGCTGTGCTACTGACATGCTGAGACCCATAAAGTCAGACAGCAGCCCTCCCACCGATGCTCCGCCCAATGCCAATCAACCTTCAGAGACGGAAGAGAAAGTGATAAATCTCACTGGCTCTTTTTCCTGGCTCATTTGAAGTCAACGAAATGAGCAGAACAGACCCAGCTACTATCGCAATTGGTGTTTATGGGAGAACTACCCCTTAAGCAGAGCCTGGAACGGTGACCAACGTAAATGGACAACGGTAAACAGCGTCTTCATTTACCTGAAACGTAATAAAGCCCTTTTTTTTAACATAGTCTTTGACATTCAGAGAGCTGACATTCTGAGCCTCAGGTTGTTAGAGTAACTTATCTCTGTCAGACTTTTATACACCCTCTTTGATACAATCTTACCCAAATGCATGATGGGGGTCTGCCACAACTTCTGGACCCAGCGCCCCCCACCTGACGCCCATGATGCCCAGCCCCTCATCGCTAAAC
The DNA here is from genome assembly GCF_036934945.1 of Oncorhynchus masou masou. Taxonomy (NCBI): domain Eukaryota; kingdom Metazoa; phylum Chordata; class Actinopteri; order Salmoniformes; family Salmonidae; genus Oncorhynchus; species Oncorhynchus masou. Next base: position 193,019 of record NW_027000215.1, read on the forward strand.
AATGGTGAGCCACAGAGGGAGAGGGGTGGGGGGGGGGACTTCTCTTCTAAACATCGAACATTCAAATAAAATCTAGTGCATGATGTTGATTGATTGTATATAGTATGATGAAGTGAACATAGTTTATATGTAAAAAGAAAAAACATCTTATATCTTACTAACTATAAAATATATTAGCTTCCATTGTGAATTTAAACCAACGTAAGGAGTAATGAATCAAATGGAGAAACAGTGGTCAGACACTGACAGTAGATGTATTTTTCTCAACCTTGTGTTTCAGCAGTACTGATGATAGCCAGAAGGGGGCAGACAGAACACAGCTCAAAAAGAGACGCTGGTGTCACAACAGCTGCCTTGGCCTGTTTCTGTTCCTGGTCGTGATGATGACTGTGGTCATCCTGGAAGTTGACCTCAAAGAACAGATCTCACCTTCAACAACCAAGCCAGCAGCAAACATGTCCCGAGGACCGTACCATGTACAATACCCACATGAGTACTCCTTCATCCTGGATGAGCCAGAGAAATGCCGGGAGCAGAACCCCTTCCTGGTTCTGATGGTGCCAGTGGCGCCCTATAACAGGGAGGCCCGTGAGGCCGTCCGCAGGACTTGGGGCAGTGAGAGGCAGGTACTGGGCAGAGAGGTGTCTGTTCTTCCTGCTGGGACTGCCCAGTGGAGAGGAGACAGAGCAGCTCCAGGAGAAGGTGCTGCAGGAGAGCAAAGAGCACCAGGATCTGCTGCAGAGCAACTTCATAGACAGCTACAAAAACCTGACCATCAAGACCATGGTGATGATGGAGTGGCTGAGCTCTCTGCCCCAACGCCTCCTACGCCATGAAGATCGACTCAGACATGTTCCTCAACGTGAACACCTTGGTCAACATGCTGCTTCACGCTCCAACGCAAAACTACCAGACTGGACTAGTGGCCCAATTGGCCGCCGTTCTAAGAGACCGTAACTCCAAATGGTACCTTCCAAAGGAGGTGTTTCCTGAACCAGTATACCCACCTTATGCTCTGGGCCTGGGCTATGTCTTCACCTTAGACCTCCCCAGGAAGCTGGTGGAGGCGTCCAGGCATGTTAAAGCCGTCTACATAGAGGATGTGTATCTGGGACTGTGTATGAGACACCTGGGCATCCGGCCTACTGACCCCCCCAGTGGAAACCTTTTTCAGGGGTATGCAGGAGCCCAGGACCGCTGTCACTACATGGCTGTTATCACGACCATCCTCGACACTCCTCAGGAGCTTCTGGACATATGGAGAAACTTGCACCAACCTGGGCCTGTCTGTTATTGAAAACAACACTCTGGGAAAGACAAATAGCCTTGAGGTTAGAGCGTTGGGCCAATAACCCAAAAGGGTGATGGTTCCAATCCCAGAGCTGACAAAATGGCAAATCTGTCACTGTGCCTTTGAGCAAGCACTTAACCCCAGTGCTCCATGGGAGCTGGACAATGGTGTCCCTCACCGGGACCTCGCTCCCTGTGGGTGTCTTGTTTGAGCTGTGACTTTCTATTGGATGCTTTTCTCTGGGTGTGGTAGAGAGGGATTGCCTTATCTCTGTGTTTCTGGGGGTGTGGTAGAGAAGGGTCACCTTGTTTCTCTGTGTTTCTGTGGATGTGGTAGAGAAGGGTCACCTTATCTCTGTGTTTCTGTGGTGTGTGGTAGAGAAGGGTCACATTATCTCTGTGTTTCAGGTGTGGTAGAAAAGGTCACCTTATCCCTGTGTTTCTTGTGTGGTAGAGAAGGGTCACATTATCTCTGTGTTTCTGCAGTGGTGGAAAAGGTACTCAATCATCATACTTGAGTAAAAGTAAAGATACCTTAATAGAAAATGACTCAAGTAAATGTGAAAGTCCCCCAGTAAAATATGACTTGAGTAAATGTCTAAATGTATTTGGATATAAATGTACTTTTTACTTTTGATAGCAAAGCATAAGTATAAATCAATTCAAATTCCTTATATTAAGCAAACCAGACGGCACTGTTTTCTAGTTTGTTTAGCCAGGGGCACACTCCAACACTGAGACATCATTTACAGATAGCCAGGGTCACACTCCAACACTGAGACATCATTTACAGATAGCCAGGGGCACACTCCAACACTGAGACATCATTTACAGATAGCCAGGGACACATTCCAACACTGAGACATCATTTACAAACAAAGCATTTGTGTCAAGTGAGTCCTCCAGATCAGAGGCAGTAGGAATGACCAGGGATGTTCTCTTGATAGTTGTGTGAATTGGACCATTTTCATTTTGGGTGTCGGGGAAAATGTATGGAGTCAAAATAACATTATTTTCTTTAGGAATGTGGTGAAGTAAAAGTACAAGTTGTCAAAAATGACCATATTAGAGACACATATTTCCCTCAGATTACACAGACCCACAAAGAAATTGAAAACAAATCCAATTTTTGGTGATGGAGGTAAAACCCAGGCCCCGCGTGTCCCCAGGCACCCTCATTTGTTGACGTCTGTGATCGAAAAAACCTTGGTTTCATGTCAACATCAGAAGCCTCCTCCCTAAGTTATTTTTTTACTCACTACTTTAGCACACTCTGCCAACCCTGATGTCCTTGCCGTGTCTGAATCCTGGCTTAGGAAGGCCACCAACAATTCTGAGATTTCCATACCCAGCTACAACATTTTCCGTCAAGATAGAACTGCCAAAGGGGGAGGAGTTTCAATCTACTGCAGAGAGAGTCTGGAAAGTTCTCATACTTTCCAGGTCTATACCCAAACAGTTTGAACTTCTAATTTTAAAAATTAACCTCTCCAGAAATAAGTCTCTCACTGTTGCCGCCTGCTATCGACCCCATCCGCTCCCAGCTGTGCCCTGGACACCATTTGTGAATTGATCGCGCCCCATCCAGCTTCAGAGTTCATTCTGTTAGGTGACCTAAACTGGGATATGCTTAACACTGTCAGTCCTCCAATCTAAGTTAGATGCCCTCCAATCTCACACAAATCATCAAGGAAGCCACCAGGTACAACCCTAAATCCATAAACATGGGCTCCCTCATAGACATTATCCTGACCAATTTGCCCTCCAAATACACCTCCGCTGTTTTCAATCAGGATCTCAGCAATCCCTGCCTCATTGCCTGTACCCGCTATGGGTACGCGGTCAAACGACCACCCCTCATCACTGTCAAACGCTCCCTAAAACACTTCTGCGAGCAGGCCTTTCTAATCGACCTGGCCCGGGTATCCTGGAAGGATATTGACCTCATCCCGTCAGTCGAGGATGCCTGGTCGTTCTTTAAAAGTAATTTCCTTACCATCTTAGATAAACATGCCCTGTTCAAAAAATGCAGAACTAAGAACCGAGATAGCACTTGGTTCCCTCCAGACCTGACTGCCCTTGACCAGCACAAAAACATCCTGTGGCGGACTGCCATAGCATCGAATAGTCCCCACGATATGCAACTGTTCAGGGAAGTCAGGAACCAATACACGCAGTCAGTCAGGAGAGCAAAGGCCAGCTTTTTCAAGCAGAAAATCGCACCCTGTAGTTCTAACTCCAAAAGGTTTTGGGACACTGTAAAGTCCATGGAGAACAAGAGCACCTCCTCCCAGCTGCCCACTGCACTGATGCTAGGTAACACGGTCACCACTGATAAATCCATGATAATCAAAAATGTCAATAAGCATTTCTCAACAGCTGGCCATGCCTTCCTCCTGGCTCCTCCAACCCCGGCCAACAGCTCCGCCCCCCGCAGCTACTCGCCCAAGCGAGACAGCAGATGTTCTGAAAGCGCTGCAAAACCTGGACCCGTACAAATCAGCTGGGCTAGACAATCTGGACCCTCTTTTTCTAAAACAATCCACTGCCATTGTTGCAACCCCTATTACCAGCCTGTTCAATCACCTTCATTTCGTCTGAGATCCCAAAAGATTAGAAAGCTGCCGTGGTCATCCCCCTCTTCAAAGGGGGTGACACCCTAGACCCAAACTGCTACAGACCTATATCCATCCTGCCTTGCCTATCTAAAGCCAAGTTAATAAACAGATCACTGACCATTTCGAATCCCACCGTACCTTCTCCGCTGTGCAATCTGGCTTCCGAGACGGTTTCAGGTGCACCTCAACCACGCTCAAGGTACTAAACGATATCATAACCGCCATCGAGTAAAGACAGTACTGTGCAGCAACTCTGTCAATCACCGTATTCTTATAGGCAGACTCAATAGCCTTGGTTTTTCTAATTACTGCCTCGCCTGGTTCACCAACTACTTTGCAGACAGAGGTCAGTGTGTCAAATCGGAGGGCATGTTGTCCGGACCTCTGGCAGTCTCTATGGGGGTACCAAAGGGTTCAATTCTCGGGCCGACTCTTTTCTCTGTATATATCAATGATGTCGCTCTTGCTGCGGGTGATTCCCTGTTCCACCTCTACGCAGACGACACCATTCTGTATACTTCTGGCCCTTCCTTGGACACTGTGCTAACTAACCTCCAAACAAGCTTCAATGCCATACAACACTCCTTCTGTGGCATCCAACTGCTCTAAAACGCTAGTAAAACCAAATGCATGCTTTTTCAACCGTTCGCTGCCCACACCCGCCCGACTAGCATCACCATCCTGGATGGTTCCGACCTAGAATGTGTGAACCACTATAAATACCTAGGTGTCTGGCTAGACTGTAAACTCTCCTTCCAGACTCATATTAAACATCTCCAATCCAAAATCAAATTGAGAATTGGCTATCTAATTCGCAAAAAAGCCTCCTTCACTCACGCCGCCAAACTTACCCTAGTAAAACTGACTTTCCTACCGATCCTCGACTTCGGCGATGTCATCTACAAAATAGCTTCCAACACTCTACTCAGCAAATTGGATGCAGTCTATCACAGTGCCATCCGTTTTGTCACCAAATCACCTTATACCACCCACCACTGCGACCTGTATGCTCTAGTCGGCTGGCCCTCGCTACATATTCGTCGCCAGACCCACTGGCTCCAGGTCATCTATAAGTCTATGCTAGGTAAAGCCCAGCCTTATCTCAGTTCACTGGTCATGATAACAACACCCACCCGTAGCACACGCTCCAGCAGGTTTATCTCACTGATCATCCCCAAAGCCAACACTTCATTTGGCCGGCTTTCCTTCCAGTTCTCTGCTGCCAGAGACTGGAAGGAATTGCAAAAATCGCTGAAGTTGGAGACTTTTATTTTCCTCACCAACTTTAAACATCAACTATCTGAGCAGCTAACCGATCGCTGCAGCTGTACATAGTCCATCTGTAAATAGGCCACCCAATCTACCTACCTCATCCCCATACTGTTTTTATTTTATTTACTTTTCTGCTCTTTTGCATGCCAGTATCTCTACTTGCACATCATCATCTGCTCATTTATCACTCCAGTGTTAATCTACTAAATTGTAATGATTTGCTCCTATCTCATGCCTTTTGCATACACTGTATATAGACTTTCTTTTTTCTACTGTGTCATTGACTTGTTTGTGTTATTGTCTTGTTTATTGTTTACTCCATGTGTAACTCTGTCACACTGCTTTGCTTTATCTTGATCAGGTCGCAGTTGCAAATGAGAACTTGTTCTCAACTGGCCTACCTGGTTAAATAAAGGTGATCTTGTCTACCTGGTTAAATAAAGGTGATCTGGTCTACCTGGTTAAATAAAGGTGATCTGGCCTACCTGGTTAAATAAAGGTGATCTGGTCTACCTGGTTAAATAAAGGTGATCTGGCCTACCTGGTTAAATAAAGGTGATCTGGTCTACCTGGTTAAATAAAGGTGATCTGGCCTACCTGGTTAAATAAAGGTGATCTGGTCTACCTGGTTAAATAAAGGTCATCTGGTCTACCTGGTTAAATAAAGGTCATCTGGTCTACCTGGTTAAATAAAGGTGATCTGGTCTACCTGGTTAAATAAAGGTGATCTGGTCTACCTGGTTAAATAAAGGTGATCTGGCCTACCTGGTTAAATAAAGGTGATCTGGTCTACCTGGTTAAATAAAGGTGATCTGGTCAACTTGGTTAAATAAAGGTGATCTTGTCTACCTGGTTAAATAAAGGTGATCTGGCCTACCTGGTTAAATAAAGGTGATCTGGTCTACCTGGTTAAATAAAGGTGATCTGGTCTACCTGGTTAAATAAAGGTGATCTGGTCTACCTGGTTAAATAAAGGTGATCTGGTCTACCTGGTTAAATAAAGGTGATCTGGTCTACCTGGTTAAATAAAGGTGATCTGGTCTACCTGGTTAAATAAAGGTCATCTGGTCTACCTGGTTAAATAAAGGTGATCTGGTCTACCTGGTTAAATAAAGGTGATCTGGTCTACCTGGTTAAATAAAGGTGATCTGGTCTACCTGGTTAAATAAAGGTCATCTGGTCTACCTGCTTAAATAAAGGTCATCTGGTCTACCTGGTTAAATAAAGGTGATCTGGCCTACCTGGTTAAATAAAGGTGATCTGGTCTACCTGGTTAAATAAAGGTCATCTGGTCTACCTGGTTAAATAAAGGTCATCTGGTCTACCTGCTTAAATAAAGGTCATCTGGTCTACCTGGTTAAATAAAGGTGATCTGGTCTACCTGGTTAAATAAAGGTGATCTGGTCTACCTGGTTAAATAAAGGTGATCTGGTCTACCTGGTTAAATAAAGGTGATCTGGCCTACCTGGTTAAATAAAGGTCATCTGGTCTACCTGCTTAAATAAAGGTAATCTGGTCTACCTGGTTAAATAAAGGTGATCTGGTCTACCTGGTTAAATAAAGGTGATCTGGTCTACCTGGTTAAATAAAGGTGATCTGGTCTACCTGGTTAAATAAAGGTGATCTGGTCTGCCTGGTTAAATAAAGGTGATCTGGTCTACCTGGTTAAATAAAGGTGATCTGGTCTACCTGGTTAAATAAAGGTCATCTGGTCTACCTGCTTAAATAAAGGTCATCTGGCCTACCTGGTTAAATAAAGGTGATCTGGTCTACCTGGTTAAATAAAGATGATCTGGTCTACCTTGTTAAATAAAGGTCATCTGGTCTACCTGCTTAAATAAAGGTCATCTGGTCTACCTGCTTAAATAAAGGTCATCTGGTCTACCTGGTTAAATAAAGGTGATCTGGTCTACCTGGTTAAATAAAGGTGATCTGGTCTACCTGGTTAAATAAAGGTCATCTGGTCTACCTGCTTAAATAAAGGTCATCTGGTCTACCAGGTTAAATAAAGGTGATCTGGTCTACCTGGTTAAATATAGGTGATATGGCCTACCTGGTTAAATAAAGGTGATCTGGTCTACCTGGTTAAATAAAGGTGATCTGGTCTACCTGGTTAAATAAAGGTGATCTGGCCTACCTGGTTAAATAAAGGTGATCTGGTCTACCTGGTTAAATAAAGGTGATCTGGTCTACCTGGTTAAATAAAGGTGATCTGGTCTACCTGGTTAAATAAAGGTGATCTGGCCTACCTGGTTAAATAAAGGTGATCTGGTCTAACTGGTTAAATGATCTGGTCTACCTGTTAAATAAAGGTGATCTGGTCTAAATGGTTAAATAAAGGTGATCTGGTTAAATATAGGTGATATGGCCTACCTGGTTAAATAAAGGTGATCTGGTCTACCTGGTTAAATAAAGGTCATCTGGTCTACCTGGTTAAATAAAGGTCATCTGGTCTACCTGCTTAAATAAAGGTCATCTGGTCTACCTGGTTAAATAAAGGTGATCTGGTCTACCTGGTTAAATAAAGGTGATCTGGCCTACCTGGTTAAATAAAGGTGATCTGGTCTACCTGGTTAAATAAAGGTGATCTGGTATACTTGGTTAAATAAAGGTGATCTTGTCTACCTGGTTAAATAAAGGTGATCTGGCCTACCTGGTTAAATAAAGGTGATCTGGTCTACCTGGTTAAATAAAGGTGATCTGGTCTACCTGGTTAAATAAAGGTGATCTGGTCTACCTGGTTAAATAAAGGTGATCTGGTCTGGCCTACCTGGTTAAATAAAGGTGATCTGGTCTACCTGGTTAAATAAAGGTCATCTGGTTAAATAAAGGTCATCTGGTCTACCTGGTTAAATAAAGGTGATCTGGTCTACCTGGTTAAATAGGTGATCTGGTCTACCTGGTTAAATAAAGGTGATCTGGTCTACCTGGGATCTGGTCTACCTGGTTAAATAAAGATCTGGTCTACCTGGTAAAGGTGATCTGGTCTACCTGGTTAAATAAAGGTCATCTGGTCTACCTGCTTAAATAAAGGTCATCTGGTCTACCTGGTTAAATAAAGGTGATCTGGTCTACCTGGTTAAATAAAGGTGATCTGGTCTACCTGGTTAAATAAAGGTCATCTGGTCTACCTGCTTAAATAAAGGTCATCTGGTCTACCTGGTTAAATAAAGGTGATCTGGTCTACCTGGTTAAATAAAGGTGATCTGGTCTACCTGGTTAAATAAAGGTCATCTGGTCTACCTGGTTAAATATAGGTCATCCTACCTGCTTAAATAAAGGTGATCTGGTCTACCTGGTTAAATAAAAGGCCTACCTGTTAAATAAAGGTGATCTGGTCTACCTGGTTAAATAAAGGTGATCTGGTCTACCTGGTTAAATAAAGGTGATCTGGTCTACTTGGTTAAATAAAGGTGATCTGGTCTACCTGGTTAAATAAAGGTGATCTGGTCTACCTGGTTAAATAAAGGTGATCTGGTTTACCTGGTTAAATAAAGGTGATCTGGTCTTTACGGTGATCTGGTTAAATAAAGTGATCTGTCTACCTGGTTAAATAAAGGTGATCTGGCCTACCTGGTTAAATAAAGGTGATCTGGTCTACCTGGTTAAATAAAGGTCATCTGGTCTACCTGCTTAAATAAAGGTGATCTGGTCTACCTGGTTAAATAAAGGTGATCTGGTCTACCTGGTTAAATAAAGGTGATCTGGCCTACCTGGTTAAATAAAGGTGATCTGGTCTACCTGGTTAAATAAAGGTGATCTGGTCTACCTGGTTAAATAAAGGTGATCTGGTCTACCTGGTTAAATAAAGGTGATCTGGCCTACCTGGTTAAATAAAGGTGATCTGGTCTACCTGGTTAAATAAAGGTGATCTGGTCTACCTGGTTAAATAAAGGTGATCTGGCCTACCTGGTTAAATGAAGGTGATCTGGTCTACCTGGTTAAATAAAGGTGATCTGGTCTACTTGGTTAAATAAAGGTGATCTGACCTACCTGGTTAAATATAGGTGATCTGGTCTACCTAGTTAAATAAAGGTGATCTGGCCTACCTGGTTAAATAAAGGTGATCTGGTCTACCTGGTTAAATAAAGGTCCTCTGGTCTACCTGCTTAAATAAAGGTGATCTGGTCTACCTGGTTAAATAAAGGTGATCTGGTCTACCTGGTTAAATAAAGGTGATCTGGCCTACCTGGTTAAATAAAGGTGATCTGGTCTACCTGGTTAAATAAAGGTGAACTGGTCTACCTGGTTAAATAAAGGTGATCTGGTCTACCTGGTTAAATAAAGGTGATCTGGTCTACCTGGTTAAATAAAGGTGATCTGGTCTACCTGGTTAAATAAAACCTGGTTAAATAAAGGTGATCTGGCCTACCTGGTTAAATAAAGGTGATCTGGTCTACCAGGTTAAATAATGGTCATATGGCCTACCTGCTTAAATAAAGGTCATCTGGTCTACCTGGTTAAATAAAGGTGATCTGGCCTACCTGGTTAAATAAAGGTGATCTGGTCTACCTGGTTAAATAAAGGTGATCTGGTCTACCTGGTTAAATAAAGGTGATCTGGACCTACCTGGTTAAATATAGGTGATCTGGTCTACCTGGTTAAATAAAGGTGATCTGGCCTACCTAGTTAAATAAAGGTGATCTGGTCTACCTGGTTAAATAAAGGTGATCTGATCTACTTGGTTAAATAAAGGTGATCTTGTCTACCTGGTTAAATAAAGGTGATCTGGCCTACCTGGTTAAATAAAGTTGATCTGGTCTACCTGGTTAAATAAAGGTGATCTGGTCTACCTGGTTAAATAAAGGTGATCTGGTCTACATGGTAAAATAAAGGTGATCTGGTCTACCTGGTTAAATAAAGGTGATCTGGTCTACCTGGTTAAATAAAGGTGATCTGGTCTACCTGGTTAAATAAAGGTGATCTGGTCTACCTGGTTAAATAAAGGTGATCTGGTCTACCTGGTTAAATAAAGGTGATCTGGTCTACTTGGTTAAATAAAGGTCATCTGGTCTACCTGGTTAAATAAAGGTGATCTGGCCTACCTGGTTAAATAAAGGTCATCTGGTCTACCTGCTTAAATGAAGGTACTCTGGTCTACCTGGTTAAATAAAGGTGATCTGGTCTACCTGGTTAAATAAAGGTGATCTGGTCTACCTGCTTAAATAAAGGTCATCTGGTCTACCTGGTTAAATAAAGGTGATCTGGTCTACCTGGTTAAATAAAGGTGATCTGGCCTACCTGGTTAAATAAAGGTGATCTGGTCTACCTGGTTAAATAAAGGTCATCTGGTCTACCTGGTTAAATAAAGGTCATCTGGTCTACCTGCTTAAATGAAGGTCATCTGGTCTACCTGGTTAAATAAAGGTGATCTGGTCTACCTGGTTAAATAAAGGTGATCTGGCCTACCTGGTTAAATGAAGGTGATCTGGTCTACCTGGTTAAATAAAGGTGATCTGGTCTACTTGGTTAAATAAAGGTGATCTGACCTACCTGGTTAAATATAGGTGATCTGGTCTACCTGGTTAAATAAAGGTGATCTGGCCTACCTGGTTAAATAAAGGTGATCTGGTCTACCTGGTTAAATAAAGGTCATCTGGTCTACCTGCTTAAATAAAGGTGATCTGGTCTACCTGGTTAAATAAAGGTGATCTGGTCTACCTGGTTAAATAAAGGTGATCTGGCCTACCTGGTTAAATAAAGGTGATCTGGTCTACCTGGTTAAATAAAGGTGAACTGGTCTACCTGGTTAAATAAAGGTGATCTGGTCTACCTGGTTAAATAAAGGTGATCTGGCCTACCTGGTTAAATAAAGGTGATCTGGTCTACCTGGTTAAATAAAGGTGATCTGGTCTACCTGGTTAAATAAAGGTGATCTGGCCTACCTGGTTAAATAAAGGTGATCTGGTCTACCAGGTTAAATAATGGTCATATGGCCTACCTGCTTAAATAAAGGTCATCTGGTCTACCTGGTTAAATAAAGGTGATCTGGCCTACCTGGTTAAATGAAGGTGATCTGGTCTACCTGGTTAAATAAAGGTGATCTGGTCTACTTGGTTAAATAAAGGTGATCTGACCTACCTGGTTAAATATAGGTGATCTGGTCTACCTGGTTAAATAAAGGTGATCTGGCCTACCTAGTTAAATAAAGGTGATCTGGTCTACCTGGTTAAATAAAGGTGATCTGATCTACTTGGTTAAATAAAGGTGATCTTGTCTACCTGGTTAAATAAAGGTGATCTGGCCTACCTGGTTAAATAAAGATGATCTGGTCTACCTGGTTAAATAAAGGTGATCTGGTCTACCTGGTTAAATAAAGGTGATCTGGTCTACATGGTAAAATAAAGGTGATCTGGTCTACCTGGTTAAATAAAGGTGATCTGGTCTACCTGGTTAAATAAAGGTGATCTGGTCTGCCTGGTTAAATAAAGGTGATCTGGTCTACCTGGTTAAATAAAGGTGATCTGGTCTACCTGGTTAAATAAAGGTGATCTGGTCTACTTGGTTAAATAAAGGTCATCTGGTCTACCTGGTTAAATAAAGGTGATCTGGCCTACCTGGTTAAATAAAGGTCATCTGGTCTACCTGCTTAAATGAAGGTACTCTGGTCTACCTGGTTAAATAAAGGTGATCTGGTCTACCTGGTTAAATAAAGGTGATCTGGTCTACCTGCTTAAATAAAGGTCATCTGGTCTACCTGGTTAAATAAAGGTGATCTGGTCTACCTGGTTAAATAAAGGTGATCTGGCCTACCTGGTTAAATAAAGGTGATCTGGTCTACCTGGTTAAATAAAGGTCATCTGGTCTACCTGGTTAAATAAAGGTCATCTGGTCTACCTGCTTAAATAAAGGTCATCTGGTCTACCTGGTTAAATAAAGGTGATCTGGTCTACCTGGTTAAATAAAGGTGATCTGGTCTACCTGGTTAAATAAAGGTGATCTGGTCTACCTGGTTAAATAAAGGTGATCTGGTCTACTTGGTTAAATAAAGGTGATCTTGTCTACCTGGTTAAATAAAGGTGATCTGGTCTACCTGGTTAAATAAAGGTCATCTGGTCTACCTGCTTAAATAAATGTCATCTGGTCTACCTGGTTAAATAAAGGTGATCTGGTCTACCTGGTTAAATAAAGGTGATCTGGTCTACCTGGTTAAATAAAGGTGATCTGGTCTACCTGGTTAAATAAAGGTGATCTGGTCTACCTGGTTAAATAAAGGTGATCTGGTCTACCTGGTTAAATAAAGGTGATCTGGTCTACCTGGTTAAATAAAGGTCATCTGGTCTACCTGGTTAAATAAAGGTGATCTGGTCTACCTGGTTAAATAAATGTGATCTGGTCTACCTGGTTAAATAAAGGTCATCTGGTCTACCTGCTTAAATAAAGGTCATCTGGTCAACCTGGTTAAATAAAGGTGATCTGGTCTACCTGGTTAAATAAAGGTGATCTGGTCTACCTGGTTAAATAAAGGTCATCTGGTCTACCTGCTTAAATAAAGGTCATCTGGTCTACCTGGTTAAATAAAGGTGATCTGGTCTACCTGGTTAAATAAAGGTGATCTGGTCTACCTGGTTAAATAAAGGTGATCTGGCCTACCTGGTTAAATAAAGGTGATCTGGTCTACCTGGTTAAATAAAGGTGATCTGGTCTACCTGGTTAAATAAAGGTGATCTGGCCTACCTGGTTAAATAAAGGTGATCTGGTCTACCTGGTTAAATAAAGGTCATCTGGTCTACCTAATTAAATAAAGGTCATCTGGTCTACCAGGTTAAATAAAGGTGATCTGGTCTACCTGGTTAAATATAGGTGATATGGCCTACCTGGTTAAATAAAGGTGATCTGGTCTACCTGGTTAAATAAAGGTGATCTGGTCTACCTGGTTAAATAAAGGTCATCTGGTCCTGGTTAAATAAAGGTGATCTGGTCTACCTGGTTAAATAAAGGTGATCTGGTCTACTTGGTTAAATAAAGGTGATCTGGCCTACCTGGTTAAATAAAGGTGATCTGGTCTACCTGGTTAAATAAAGGTGATTTGGCCTACCTGGTTAAATAAAGGTGATCTGGTCTACCTGGTTAAATAAAGGTGATCTGGCCTACCTGGTTAAATAAAGGTGATCTGGTCTACCTGGTTAAATAAAGGTGATCTGGCCTACCTGGTTAAATAAAGGTGATCTGGTCTACCTGCTGAAATAACGGTCATCTGGTCTTAAATAAAGGTGAGTCTACCTGATTAAATAAAGGTGATCTGGCCTACCTGGTTAAATAAAGGTGATCTGGTCTACCTGGTTAAATAAAGGTCATCTGGTCTACCTGCTTAAATAAAGGTGATCTGGTCTACCTGTTTAAATAAAGGTGATCTGGTCTACCTGGTTAAATAAAGGTGATCTGGCCTACCTGGTTAAATAAAGGTGATCTGGTCTACCTGGTTAAATAAAGGTTAACTGGTCTACCTGGTTAAATAAAGGTGATCTGGTCTACCTGGTTAAATAAAGGTGATCTGTTCTACCTGGTTAAATAAAGGTGATCTGGCCTACCTGGTTAAATAAAGGTGATCTGGCCTACCTGGTTAAATAAAGGTGATCTGGTCTACCTGGTTAAATAAAGGTGATCTGGTCTACCTGGTTAAATAAAGGTGATCTGGTCTACCTGGTTAAATAAAGGTGATCTGGCCTACCTGGTTAAATAAAGGTGATCTGGTCTACCTGGTTAAATAAAGGTGATCTCTACCTGGTTAAATAAAGTTGATCTGGTCTACCTGCTGAAATAAGGTCATCTGGTCTACCTGGAAATAACGGTGATCTAGTCTACCTGGTTAAATAAAGGTGATCTGGCCTACCTGGTTAAATAAAGGTGATCTGGTCTACCTGGTTAAATAAAGGTCATCTGGTCTACCTGCTTAAATAAAGGTGATCTGGTCTACCTGTTTAAATAAAGGTGATCTGGTCTACCTGGTTAAATAAAGGTGATCTGGCCTACCTGGTTAAATAAAGGTGATCTGGTCTACCTGGTTAAATAAAGGTGATCTGGTCTACCTGGTTAAATAAAGGTGATCTGGTCTACCTGGTTAAATAAAGGTGATCTGTTCTACCTGGTTAAATAAAGGTGATCTGGCCTACCTGGTTAAATAAAGGTGATCTGGTCTAACTGGTTAAATAAAGGTGATCTGGTCTACCTGCTTAAATAAAGGTCATCTGGTCTACCTAGTTAAATGAAGGTGATCTGGCCTACCTGGTTAAATAAAGGTGATCTGGCCTACCTGGTTAAATAAAGGTGATCTGGTCTAACTGGTTAAATAAAGGTGATCTGGTCTACCTGCTTAAATAAAGGTCATCTGGTCTACCAGGTTAAATAAAGGTGATCTGGTCTACCTGGTTAAATAAAGGTGACCTGGTCTACCTGGTTAAATAAAGGTCATCTGGTCTACCTGGTTAAATAAAGGTCATCTGGTCTACCTGGTTAAATAAAGGTGATCTGGTCTACCTGGTTAAATAAAGGTGATCTGGTCTACCTGGTTAAATAAAGGTCATCTGGTCTACCTGCTTAAATAAAGGTCATCTGGTCTACCTGGTTAAATAAAGGTGATCTGGCCTACCTGGTTAAATAAAGGTGATCTGGTCTACCTGGTTAAATAAAGGTCATCTGGTCTACCTGGTTAAATATAGGTCATCTGGTCTACCTGCTTAAATAAAGGTCATCTGGTCTACCTGGTTAAATAAAGGTGATCTGGTCTACCTGGTTAAATAAAGGTGATCTGGTCTACCTGGTTAAATAAAGGTGATCTGGTCTACCTGGTTAAATAAAGGTGATCTGGTCTACCTGGTTAAATAAAGGTGATCTGGTCTACCTGGTTAAATAAAGGTCATCTGGTCTACTGGTTAAATAAAGGTGATCTGGCCTACCTGGTTAAATAAAGGTGATCTGGTCTACCTGGTTAAATAAAGGTGATTTGGCCTACCTGGTTAAATAAAGGTGATCTGGTCTACCTGGTTAAATGAAGGTGATCTGGTCTACCTGGTTAAATAAAGGTGATCTGGTCTACCTGGTTAAATAAAGGTGATCTGGCCTACCTGGTTAAATATAGGTGATCTGGTCTACCTGGTTAAATAAAGGTGATCTGGTCTACCTGGTTAAATATAGGTGATCTGGTCTACCTGGTTAAATAAAGGTGATCTGGTCTACCTGGTTAAATAAAGGTGATCTGGTCTACCTGCTAAATAACGGTCATCTGGTCTACCTGCTTAAATAACGGTGATCTAGTCTACCTGGTTAAATAAAGGTGATCTGGCCTACCTGGTTAAATAAAGGTGATCTGGTCTACCTGGTTAAATAAAGGTCATCTGGTCTACCTGCTTAAATAAAGGTGATCTGGTCTACCTGTTTAAATAAAGGTGATCTGGTCTACCTGGTTAAATAAAGGTGATCTGGCCTACCTGGTTAAATAAAGGTGATCTGGTCTACCTGGTTAAATAAAGGTGAACTGGTCTACCTGGTTAAATAAAGGTGATCTGGTCTACCTGGTTAAATAAAGGTGATCTGTTCTACCTGGTTAAATAAAGGTGATCTGGCCTACCTAGTTAAATAAAAGTGATCTGGTCTACCTGGTTAAATAAAGGTGATCTGGCCTACCTGGTTAAATAAAGGTGATCTGGTCTACCTGGTTAAATAAAGGTGATCTGGTCTACCTAGTTAAATGAAGGTGATCTGGCCTACCTGGTTAAATAAAGGTGATCTGGCCTACCTGGTTAAATAAAGGTGACCTGGTCTACCTGGTTAAATAAAGGTCATCTGGTCTACCTGCTTAAATAAAGGTCATCTGGTCTACCTGGTTAAATAAAGGTGATCTGGTCTACCTGGTTAAATAAAGGTGATCTGGTCTACCTGGTTAAATAAAGGTCATCTGGTCTACCTGCTTAAATAAAGGTCATCTGGTCTACCTGGTTAAATAAAGGTGATCTGGCCTACCTGGTTAAATAAAGGTGATCTGGTCTACCTGGTTAAATAAAGGTCATCTGGTCTACCTGGTTAAATAAAGGTCATCTGGTCTACCTGCTTAAATAAAGGTCATCTGGTCTACCTGGTTAAATAAAGGTGATCTGGTCTACCTGGTTAAATAAAGGTGATCTGGTCTACCTGGTTAAATAAAGGTGATCTGGTCTACCTGGTTAAATAAAGGTGATCTGGTCTACCTGGTTAAATAAAGGTGATCTTGTCTACCTGGTTAAATAAAGGTGATCTGGCCTACCTGGTTAAATAAAGGTGATCTGGTCTACCTGGTTAAATAAAGGTGATCTGGTCTACCTGGTTAAATAAAGGTGATCTGGTCTACCTGGTTAAATAAAGGTGATCTGGTCTACCTGGTTAAATAAAGGTGATCTGGTCTACCTGGTTAAATAAAGGTCATCTGGTCTACCTGCTTAAATAAAGGTCATCTGGTCTACCTGGTTAAATAAAGGTGATCTGGTCTACCTGGTTAAATAAAGGTCATCTGGTCTACCTGCTTAAATAAAGGTCATCTGGTCTACCTGGTTAAATAAAGGTGATCTGGTCTACCTGGTTAAATAAAGGTGATCTGGTCTACCTGGTTAAATAAAGGTCATCTGGTCTACCTGCTTAAATAAAGGTCATCTGGTCTACCTGGTTAAATAAAGGTGATCTGGTCTACCTGGTTAAATAAAGGTGATCTGGTCTACCTGGTTAAATAAAGGTGATCTGGTCTACCTGGTTAAATAAAGGTGATCTGGTCTACCTGGTTAAATAAAGGTGATCTGGTCTACCTGGTTAAATAAAGGTCATCTGGTCTACCTGCTTAAATAAAGGTCATCTGGTCTACCTGGTTAAATAAAGGTGATCTGGTCTACCTGGTTAAATAAAGGTGATCTGGTCTACCTGGTTAAATAAAGGTCATCTGGTCTACCTGCTTAAATAAAGGTCATCTGGTCTACCTGGTTAAATAAAGGTGATCTGGTCTACCTGGTTAAATAAAGGTGATCTGGTCTACCTGGTTAAATAAAGGTGATCTGGTCTACCTGGTTAAATAAAGGTGATCTGGTCTACCTGGTTAAATAAAGGTGATCTGGTCTACCTGGTTAAATAAAGGTGATCTGGTCTACCTGGTTAAATAAAGGTGATCTGGTCTACCTGGTTAAATAAAGGTGATCTGGTCTACCTGGTTAAATAAAGGTGATCTGGCCTACCTGGTTAAATAAAGGTGATCTGGTCTACCTGGTTAAATAAAGGTGATCTGGTCTACCTGGTTAAATAAAGGTCATCTGGTCTACCTGGTTAAATAAAGGTGATCTGGTCTACCTGGTTAAATAAAGGTGATCTGGCCTACCTGGTTAAATAAAGGTGATCTGGTCTACCTGGTTAAATGTGATCTGGTCTACCTGGTTAAATAAAGGTCATCTGGTCTACCTGCTTAAATAAAGGTCATCTGGTCTACCTGGTTAAATAAAGGTGATCTGGTCTACCTGGTTAAATAAAGGTCATCTGGTCTACCTGCTTAAATAAAGGTCATCTGGTCTACCTGGTTAAATAAAGGTGATCTGGTCTACCTGGTTAAATAAAGGTCATCTGGTCTACCTGGTTAAATAAAGGTCATCTGGTCTACCTGGTTAAATAAAGGTGATCTGGTCTACCTGGTTAAATAAAGGTCATCTGGTCTACCTGCTTAAATAAAGGTCATCTGGTCTACCTGGTTAAATAAAGGTGATCTGGTCTACCTGGTTAAATAAAGGTGATCTGGTCTACCTGGTTAAATAAAGGTGATCTGGTCTACCTGGTTAAATAAAGGTGATCTGGCCTACCTGGTTAAATAAAGGTGATCTGGTCTACCTGGTTAAATAAAGGTCATCTGGTCTACCTGCTTAAATAAAGGTCATCTGGTCTACCAGGTTAAATAAAGGTGATCTGGTCTACCTGGTTAAATATAGGTGATATGGCCTACCTGGTTAAATAAAGGTGATCTGGTCTACCTGGTTAAATAAAGGTGATCTGGTCTACCTGGTTAAATAAAGGTCATCTGGTCTACCTGCTTAAATAAAGGTCATCTGGTCTACCTGGTTAAATAAAGGTGATCTGGTCTACCTGGTTAAATAAAGGTCATCTGGTCTACCTGCTTAAATAAAGGTCATCTGGTCTACCTGGTTAAATAAAGGTGATCTGGTCTACCTGGTTAAATAAAGGTGATCTGGTCTACCTGGTTAAATAAAGGTCATCTGGTCTACCTGCTTAAATAAAGGTCATCTGGTCTACCTGGTTAAATAAAGGTGATCTGGTCTACCTGGTTAAATAAAGGTCATCTGGTCTACCTGCTTAAATAAAGGTCATCTGGTCTACCTGGTTAAATAAAGGTGATCTGGTCTACCTGGTTAAATAAAGGTGATTTGGTCTACCTGGTTAAATAAAGGTCATCTGGTCTACCTGCTTAAATAAAGGTCATCTGGTCTACCTGGTTAAATAAAGGTGATCTTGTCTACCTGGTTAAATAAAGGTGATCTGGTCTACCTGGTTAAATAAAGGTGATCTGGTCTACCTGGTTAAATAAAGGTGATCTGGTCTACCTGGTTAAATAAAGGTGATCTGGTCTACCTGGTTAAATAAAGGTCATCTGGTCTACCTGCTTAAATAAAGGTCATCTGGTCTACCTGGTTAAATAAAGGTGATCTGGTCTACCTGGTTAAATAAAGGTGATCTGGTCTACCTGGTTAAATAAAGGTCATCTGGTCTACCTGCTTAAATAAAGGTCATCTGGTCTACCTGGTTAAATAAAGGTGATCTGGTCTACCTGGTTAAATAAAGGTGATCTGGTCTACCTGGTTAAATAAAGGTGATCTGGTCTACCTGGTTAAATAAATGTGATCTGGTCTACCTGGTTAAATAAAGGTGATCTGGCCTACCTGGTTAAATAAAGGTGATCTGGTCTACCTGGTTAAATAAAGGTGATCTGGTCTACCTGGTTAAATAAAGGTGATCTGGTCTACCTGGTTAAATAAAGGTGATCTGGCCTACCTGGTTAAATAAAGGTGATCTGGTCTACCTGGTTAAATAAAGGTCATCTGGTCTACCTGCTTAAATAAAGGTCATCTGGTCTACCAGGTTAAATAAAGGTGATCTGGTCTACCTGGTTAAATATAGGTGATATGGCCTACCTGGTTAAATAAAGGTGATCTGGTCTACCTGGTTAAATAAAGGTGATCTGGTCTACCTGGTTAAATAAAGGTCATCTGGTCTACTTGGTTAAATAAAGGTGATCTGGCCTACCTGGTTAAATAAAGGTGATCTGGTCTACCTGGTTAAATAAAGGTGATTTGGCCTACCTGGTTAAATAAAGGTGATCTGGTCTACCTGGTTGAATGAAGGTGATCTGGTCTACCTGGTTAAATAAAGGTGATCTGGTCTACCTGGTTAAATGAAGGTGATCTGGTCTACCTGGTTAAATAAAGGTGATCTGGTCTACCTGGTTAAATAAAGGTGATCTGGCCTACCTGGTTAAATAAAGGTGATCTGGTCTACTTGGTTAAATAAAGGTGATCTGGCCTACCTGGTTAAATATAGGTGATCTGGTCTACCTGGTTAAATAAAGGTGATCTGGCCTACCTGGTTAAATAAAGGTGATCTGGTCTACCTGCTGAAATAACGGTCATCTGGTCTACCTGCTGAAATAACGGTGATCTGGTCTACCTGGTTAAATAAAGGTGATCTGGCCTACCTGGTTAAATAAAGGTGATCTGGTCTACCTGGTTAAATAAAGGTCATCTGGTCTACCTGCTTAAATAAAGGTGATCTGGTCTACCTGTTTAAATAAAGGTGATCTGGTCTACCTGGTTAAATAAAGGTGATCTGGCCTACCTGGTTAAATAAAGGTGATCTGGTCTACCTGGTTAAATAAAGGTGAACTGGTCTACCTGGTTAAATAAAGGTGATCTGGTCTACCTGGTTAAATAAAGGTGATCTGTTCTACCTGGTTAAATAAAGGTGATCTGGCCTACCTGGTTAAATAAAAGTGATCTGGTCTACCTGGTTAAATAAAGGTGATCTGGCCTACCTGGTTAAATGAAGGTGATCTGGTCTACCTGGTTAAATAAAGGTGATCTGGTCTACCTAGTTAAATGAAGGTGATCTGGCCTACCTGGTTAAATAAAGGTGATCTGGCCTACCTGGTTAAATAAAGGTGATCTGGTCTACTTGGTTAAATAAAGGTGATCTGGCCTACCTGCTTAAATAAAGGTCATCTGGTCTACCTGGTTAAATAAAGGTCATCTGGTCTACCTGGTTAAATAAAGGTGACCTGGTCTACCTGGTTAAATAAAGGTCATCTGGTCTACCTGCTTAAATAAAGGTCATCTGGTCTACCTGGTTAAATAAAGGTGATCTGGTCTACCTGGTTAAATAAAGGTGATCTGGTCTACCTGGTTAAATAAAGGTCATCTGGTCTACCTGCTTAAATAAAGGTCATCTGGTCTACCTGGTTAAATAAAGGTGATCTGGCCTACCTGGTTAAATAAAGGTGATCTGGTCTACCTGGTTAAATAAAGGTCATCTGGTCTACCTGGTTAAATAAAGGTCATCTGGTCTACCTGCTTAAATGAAGGTCATCTGGTCTACCTGGTTAAATAAAGGTGATCTGGTCTACCTGGTTAAATAAAGGTGATCTGGTCTACCTGGTTAAATAAAGGTGATCTGGTCTACCTGGTTAAATAAAGGTGATCTGGTCTACTTGGTTAAATAAAGGTGATCTTGTCTACCTGGTTAAATAAAGGTGATCTGGCCTACCTGGTTAAATAAAGGTGATCTGGTCTACCTGGTTAAATAAAGGTGATCTGGTCTACCTGGTTAAATAAAGGTGATCTGGTCTGCCTGGTTAAATAAAGGTGATCTGGTCTACCTGGTTAAATAAAAGTGATCTGGTCTACCTGGTTAAATAAAGGTCATCTGGTCTACCTGCTTAAATAAAGGTCATCTGGTCTACCTGGTTAAATAAAGGTGATCTGGTCTACCTGGTTAAATAAAGGTCATCTGGTCTACCTGCTTAAATAAAGGTCATCTGGTCTACCTGGTTAAATAAAGGTGATCTGGTCTACCTGGTTAAATAAAGGTGATCTGGTCTACCTGGTTAAATAAAGGTCATCTGGTCTACCTGCTTAAATAAATGTCATCTGGTCTACCTGGTTAAATAAAGGTGATCTTGTCTACCTGGTTAAATAAAGGTGATCTGGTCTACCTGGTTAAATAAAGGTGATCTGGTCTACCTGGTTAAATAAAGGTGATCTGGTCTACCTGGTTAAATAAAGGTGATCTGGTCTACCTGGTTAAATAAAGGTCATCTGGTCTACCTGCTTAAATAAAGGTCATCTGGTCTACCTGGTTAAATAAAGGTGATCTGGTCTACCTGGTTATATAAAGGTGATCTGGTCTACCTGGTTAAATAAAGGTCATCTGGTCTACCTGCTTAAATAAAGGTCATCTGGTCTACCTGGTTAAATAAAGGTGATCTGGTCTACCTGGTTAAATAAAGGTGATCTGGTCTACCTGGTTAAATAAAGGTCATCTGGTCTACCTGCTTAAATAAATGTCATCTGGTCTACCTGGTTAAATAAAGGTGATCTGGTCTACCTGGTTAAATAAAGGTGATCTGGTCTACCTGGTTAAATAAAGGTGATCTGGCCTACCTGGTTAAATAAAGGTGATCTGGTCTACCTGGTTAAATAAAGGTGATCTGGTCTACCTGGTTAAATAAAGGTGATCTGGTCTACCTGGTTAAATAAAGGTGATCTGGCCTACCTGGTTAAATAAAGGTGATCTGGTCTACCTGGTTAAATAAAGGTCATCTGGTCTACCTGCTTAAATAAAGGTCATCTGGTCTACCAGGTTAAATAAAGGTGATCTGGTCTACCTGGTTAAATATAGGTGATATGGCCTACCTGGTTAAATAAAGGTGATCTGGTCTACCTGGTTAAATAAAGGTGATCTGGTCTACCTGGTTAAATAAAGGTCATCTGGTCTACTTGGTTAAATAAAGGTGATCTGGCCTACCTGGTTAAATAAAGGTGATCTGGTCTACCTGGTTAAATAAAGGTGATTTGGCCTACCTGGTTAAATAAAGGTGATCTGGTCTACCTGGTTAAATGAAGGAAATCTGGTCTACCTGGTTAAATAAAGGTGATCTGGCCTACCTGGTTAAATAAAGGTGATCTGGTCTACCTGCTGAAATAACGGTCATCTGGTCTACCTGCTGAAATAACGGTGATCTAGTCTACCTGGTTAAATAAAGGTGATCTGGCCTACCTGGTTAAATAAAGGTGATCTGGTCTACCTGGTTAAATGAAGGTGATCTGGTCTACCTGGTTAAATAAAGGTGATCTGGCCTACCTGGTTAAATAAAGGTGATCTGGTCTACCTGCTGAAATAACGGTCATCTGGTCTACCTGCTGAAATAACGGTGATCTAGTCTACCTGGTTAAATAAAGGTGATCTGGCCTACCTGGTTAAATAAAGGTGATCTGGTCTACCTGGTTAAATAAAGGTCATCTGGTCTACCTGCTTAAATAAAGGTGATCTGGTCTACCTGTTTAAATAAAGGTGATCTGGTCTACCTGGTTAAATAAAGGTGATCTGGCCTACCTGGTTAAATAAAGGTGATCTGGTCTACCTGGTTAAATAAAGGTGAACTGGTCTACCTGGTTAAATAAAGGTGATCTGGTCTACCTGGTTAAATAAAGGTGATCTGTTCTACCTGGTTAAATAAAGGTGATCTGGCCTACCTGGTTAAATAAAAGTGATCTGGTCTACCTGGTTAAATAAAGGTGATCTGGCCTACCAGGTTAAATAAAGGTGATCTGGTCTACCTGGTTAAATAAAGGTGATCTGGTCTACCTAGTTAAATGAAGGTGATCTGGCCTACCTGGTTAAATAAAGGTGAAATAAAACAATTAATACAAATATATATATATATATATAGTCTCTGGTCAAAAACAGTGTCCTATATAGTTTATATAATTTGTACTACCATTAAATGTCAGTTATTGTGAAAAACGGAGTTTAAAATGCTCTTGGCTGAGGTGTATGTAAACTGTACATTTGAGCAGCATACAGGACAAACAAACTGGTTCAATGTTGGTTTAGTGGGAAAAATATTCAAACGGACTACAGGCAATGTATTGGAAAACTTCTAACAGATTTTGTTCTTAAATACCAGAAAAGTAAGATTGCTAATATTTCTAAAATCATAATATGTACGTCTTCATGACAGAAGTTAAAAGATATTATATCCCAGTATCTTTTGTGATCTCTTTCTCTCTCTCAGACACACACAGGTGATATAGGAGGTTGTAAATGTTGACATTGACGGTGATAAGTACTATTGTTGATATTTAGTTCAAGGTCTTAAAAGTCCGGCTTGTGTTCTGTTTGTAACACTAAATGACACATCACTGACAGAAGGAAACGGTTACCATGAGAGTGAAGCCAACAACACAGGAAGCCACAGAGAAAGCAGCTGTGCTACTGACATGCTGAGACCCATAAAGTCAGACAGCAGCCCTCCCACCGATGCTCCGCCCAATGCCAATCAACCTTCAGAGACGGAAGAGAAAGTGATAAATCTCACTGGCTCTTTTTCCTGGCTCATTTGAAGTCAACGAAATTAGCAGAACAGACCCAGCTACTATCGCAATTGGTGTTTATGGGAGAACTACCCCTTAAGCAGAGCCTGGAACGGTGACCAACGTAAATGGACAACGGTAAACAGCGTCTTCATTTACCTGGAACGTAATAAAGCCCTTTTTTTTTAACATAGTCGTTGACATTCAGAGAGCTGACATTCTGAGCCTCAGGTTGTTAGAGTAACTTATCTCTGTCAGACTTTTATACACCCTCTTTGATACAATCTTACCCAAATGCATGATGGGGGTCTGCCACAACTTCTGGACCCAGCGCCCCCCACCTGATGCCCATGATGCCCAGCCCCTCATCGCTAAACAATGGTGAGCCACAGAGGGAGAGGGGTGGGAGGGGGGGACTTCTCTTCTAAACATCGAACATTCAAATAAAATCTAGTGCATGATGTTGATTGATTGTATATAGTATGATGAAGTGAACATAGTTCATATGTAAAAAGAAAAACCATCTTATATCTTACTAACTATAAAATATATTAACTTCCATTGTGAATTTAAACCAACGTAAGGAGTAATGAATCAAATGGAGAAACAGTGGTCAGACACTGACAGTAGATGTATTTTCTCAACCTTGTGTTTCAGCAGTACTGATGATAGCCAGAAGGGGGCAGACAGAACACAGCTCAAAAAGAGACGCTGGTGTCGCAACAGCTGCCTTGGCCTGTTTCTGTTCCTGGTCGTGATGATGATTGTGGTCATCCTGGAAGTTGACCTCAAAGAACAGATCTCACCTTCAACAACCAAGCCAGCAGCAAACATGTCCCGAGGACCGTACCATGTACAATACCCACATGAGTACTCCTTCATCCTGGATGAGCCAGAGAAATGCCGGGAGCAGAACCCCTTCCTGGTTCTGATGGTGCCAGTGGCGCCCTATAACAGGGAGGCCCGTGAGGCCGTCCGCAGGACTTGGGGCAGTGAGAGGCAGGTACTGGGCAGAGAGGTCTGTCTGTTCTTCCTGCTGGGACTGCCCAGTGGAGAGGAGACAGAGCAGCTCCAGGAGAAGGTGCTGCAGGAGAGCAAAGAGCACCAGGATCTGCTGCAGAGCGACTTCATAGACAGCTACAAAAACCTGACCATCAAGACCATGGTGATGATGGAGTGGCTGAGCTCTCGATGCCCCAACGCCTCCTACGCCATGAAGATCGACTCAGACATGTTCCTCAACGTGAACACCTTGGTCAACATGCTGCTTCACGCTCCAAGGCAGAACTACCAGACTGGACTAGTGGCCCGATGGGGAGCCGTTCTAAGAGACCGTAACTCCAAATGGTACCTTCCAAAGGAGGTGTTTCCTGAACCAGTATACCCACCTTATGCTCTGGGCCTGGGCTATGTCTTCACCTTAGACCTCCCCAGGAAGCTGGTGGAGGCGTCCAGGCATGTTAAAGCCGTCTACATAGAGGATGTGTATCTGGGACTGTGTATGAGACACCTGGGCATCCGGCCTACTGACCCCCCCAGTGGAAACCTCTTCCAGGTTTTCCCTGTGGCTTATGACCGCTGCACCTACTCACGGCTGATAGCCACCACCACACACAGTATCACTCACCAGGTCAACGCATGGACAGACCTACACAAACCTGGTCCTCCCTGCTGATCTCATACAGTAACAGACTGACTGATGTACCAATCACTTCCTCGTTGTTTGTTCATACACTAACTAACTAACAAACCAAAAACAAAGAAGGCAACGCCTCCAGGGGATGGGGGAAAGGATATACAACATTTCTGACAGTGCATTCGGAAAGTATTCAGACCCCTCTACTTTTTACACATTTTGTTACAGACTTATTCTAAAATGGATTAAATCAATGTAAAAAAAACTCAGTAGCCCCCATAATGACACAATACTATATAACAATATATAATATAATATATAACAATTATATAATATATAATGACAAAGCAAAAAAAGCATTTTTTAAATGTTGGCAAATTTACTAAATTTACTAAATTTTCTATGAGACTCAAAATTGAGCTCATGTGCATCTTGTTTCCATTGATCATCCTTGAGATGTTTTTACAACTTGATTGGAGTCCAACTGTGGTAAATTCAATTGATTGGACATGATTTGGAAAGGCAACACACCTGTCTATATAAGGTCCCACAGTTTACAGTGCATGTCAGAGCAAAAACCAAGCCATGAGGTCAAAGGAATTGTCGGTAGAACTCAGAGACATGATTGTGTCGAGGGACAGACCTGGGGAAGGGTACCAAGAAACATCTGCAGCATTGAAGGTCCCCAAGAACACAGAGGCCTCCATCTATCTTAAATAGAAGAAGTTTGGAACCACCAAGACTCTTCCTAGAGCTGGCCGCCAAGCCAAACTGAGCAATCTGTGGAGAAGGTCCTTGGTCAGGGAGGTGACCAAGAACGCAATGGTCATTCTGACAGAGCTCTAGAGTTCCTCTGTGGAAGGACAATGATCTCTGCAGCACTCCACCAATCAGGCCTTTATGGTATACTGTGGGGATGTTTTTTCAATACCAGTGACTGGGAGACTAGTCATGATTGAGGCAAAGATGAACGGAGCAAAGTACAGAGAGATCATTAATGAAAACCTGCTCCAGAGCGCTCAGGACCTCAGACTGGGGTTACGGTTCACCTTCCAACAGGACAACGACCCTAAGCACCCCGCCAAGACAACGCAGGAGGGGCTTTGGGACAAGTCTCTGAATGTCCTTGACTGGCCCAGCCAGAGCCCAGACTTGAACCCGATCAAACATTTCTTGATAGATCTAAAAATAGCTGTGCAGCAACGCTCCCCTATCCAACCGGACAGAGCTTGAGAGGCTCTGTAGAGAGGAATGGGAGAAACTCCCCAAATACAGGTGTGCCAAGCTTGTTGCGTTATACCCAAGACGATTCAAGGCTGTAATCACTGCCAAAGGTGCTTCAACAAAGTACTGAGTGAAGGGTCTGAATACTTTCCAAAGGCACTGTATACCTTGGTGAAGAACATTAACACCCTGAATGACCAGTTTCTTCACGTTACGTCCTTTGGGAGAATGTTGTTTTGCTCTGAACCGAGGCAGACACCTTGCTACACCGGTTTTTGATTCCTAAGGCTTTTTTTAAGCATAGACTGAGAGCAGCAGTTATCTGTCTAACGTGGACATGGTGATGGACTGGACAGGACTAACAAATGGATGCAATGGGTTGGATCTGTCTGTGGTGAATGTGTGTACAGCACTGAAGCAGCAGAAACCCAGAACAAGTTAAACAGGTTTATCGTAATGGAGACGAGTTGGCTGTGTTTAGACAGGCAGCCCAATTCTGATATATTTTTCCACTAATTGTTCATTTGACCAATCACATCTCTTTCAGAGCTGATGTGATGGTGACAAGTCTAAACACAGCCAACTAGTCTCTACGGCCTGCAACGAAAACATGCGGACTCTCCTTCACTGCAGCCGAGGTGAGTAAAACATTTAAACGTGTTAACCCTCGCAAGGCTGCAGGCCCAGACGGCATCCCCAGCCGCGCCCTCAGACCATGCGCAGACCAGCTGGCTGGTGTGTTTACGGACATATTCAATCAATCCCTATACCAGTCTGCTGTTCCCACATGCTTCAAGAGGGCCACCATTGTTCCCGTTCCCAAGAAAGCTAAGGTAACTGAGCTAAACGACTACCGCCCGTAGCACTCACTTCCGTCATCATGAAGTGCTTTGAGAGACTAGTCAAGGACCATATCACCTCCACCCTACCTGACACCCTAGACCCACTCCAATTTGCTTACCGCCCAAATAGGTCCACAGACGATGCAATCTCAACCACACTGCACACTGCCCTAACCCATCTGGACAAGAGGAATACCTATGTGAGAATGCTGTTCATCGACTACAGCTCGGCATTCAACACCATAGTACCCTCCAAGCTCGTCATCAAGCTCGAGACCCTGGGTCTCGACCCCGCCCTGTGCAACTGGGTACTGGACTTCCTGACGGGCCGCCCCCAGGTGGTGAGGGTAGGCAACAACATCTCCACCCCGCTGATGGGGCGCCACAAGGGTGCATTCTGAGCCCTCTCCTGTACTCCCTGTTCACCCACGACTGCGTGGCCACACACGCCTCCAACTCAATCATCAAGTTTGCGGACGACACAACAGTGGTAGGCTTGATTACCAACAACGACGAGACGGCCTACAGGGAGGAGGTGAGGTCCCTCGGAGTGTGGTGTCAGGAAAATAACCTCACACTCAACGTCAACAAAACTAAGGAGATGATTGTGGACTTCAGGAAACAGCAGAGGGAACACCCCCCTATCCACATCGATGGAACAGTAGTGGAGAGGGTAGTAAGTTTTAAGTTCCTCGGCATACACATCACAGACAAACTGAATTGGTCCACTCACACAGACAGCATCGTGAAGAAGGCGCAGTAGCGCCTCTTCAACCTCAGGTGGCTGAAGAAATTCGGCTTGTCACCAAAAGCACTCACAAACTTCTACAGATGCACAATCGAGAGCATCCTGGCGGGCTGTATCACCGCCTGGTACGGCAACTGCTCCGCCCACAACCGTAAGGCTCTCCAGAGGGTAGTGAGGTCTGCACAACGCATCACCGGGGGCAAACTACCTGCCCTCCAGGACACCTACACCACCCGATGTTACAGGAAGGCCATAAAGATCATCAAGGACAACAACCACCCGAGCCACTGCCTGTTCACCCCGCTATCATCCAGAAGGCGAGGTCAGTAGAGGTGCATCAAAGCTGGGACCGAGAGACTGAAAAACAGCTTCTATCTCAAGGCCATCAGACTGTTAAACAGCCACCACTAACATTGAGTGGCTGCTGCCAACACACTGACTCAACTCCAGCCACTTTAATAATGGGAATTGATGGGAAATGATGTAAAATATATCAATATATCACTAGCCACTTTAAACAATGCTACCTAATATAATGTTTACATACCCTACATTATTCATCTCATATGTATACGTATATACTGTACTCTATATCATCTACTGCATCCTTATGTAATACATGTATCATTAGCCACTTTAACTATGCCACTTTGTTTACATACTCATCTCATATGTATATACTGTACTCGATACCA
Source organism: Oncorhynchus masou masou (assembly GCF_036934945.1). Taxonomy (NCBI): domain Eukaryota; kingdom Metazoa; phylum Chordata; class Actinopteri; order Salmoniformes; family Salmonidae; genus Oncorhynchus; species Oncorhynchus masou. The sequence goes on from NW_027000215.1 coordinate 221,943, forward strand.
TCTACTGTATCTTGTCTATGCTGCTCTGTACCATCACTCATTCATATATCTTTATGTACATATTCTTTATCCCCTTACACTGTGTCTAAGACAGTAGTTTTGGAATTGTTAGTTAGATTACTTGTTGGTTATTACTGCATTGTCGGAACTAGAAGCACAAGCATTTTGCTACACTCGCATTAACATCTGCTAACCATGTGTATGTGACAAATAACATTTGATTTGATTTATTACGATAAACCTGTTTAACTTGTTCTGGGTTTCTGCTGCTTCAGTGCTGTACACACATTCACCACAGACAGATCCAACCCATTGCATCCATTTGTTAGTCCTGTCCAGTCCATCACCATGTCCACGTTAGACAGATAACTGCTGCTCTCAGCTGTGCCCCTTCTCCCAGAGCAAACTGGAACAGGTTCATTTGACACAGCTTCTCACAACAGGAAAAAGAATACTGGAGCAACAGGACATGTAGATTATAACTTGTTTGGTTGTTGTAGGGGTTGATATAGTTTTCGTGAGGGAAAATCAAGTTTGAAATGTTAAACTGGAAATGACAAACTTCAGAAGCCTGTTGTGTAGTGGGGCTAGATAGTAGATGGTTGATGGTTGTGTAGTGGGGCTAGATGGTAGATGGTTGATGGTTGTGTAGTGGGGCTAGATGGTAGATGGTTGATGGTTGTGTAGTGGGGCTAGATGGTAGATGGTTGTGTAGTGGGGCTAGATGGTAGATGGTTGTGTAGTAGGGCTAGATGGTAGATGGTTGTGTAGTGGGGCTAGATGGTAGATGGTAGATGGTTGTGTAGTAGGGCTAGATGGTAGATGGTAGATGGTTGTGTAGTGGGGATAGATGGTAGATGGTTGTGTAGTGGGGCTAGATGGTAGATGGTAGATGGTAGATGGTTGTGTAGTAGGGCTAGATGGTAGATGGTTGTGTAGTGGGGCTAGATGGTAGATGGTTGTGTAGTAGGGCTAGATGGTAGATGGTTGTGTAGTGGGGCTAGATGGTAGATGGTAGATGGTTGTGTTGTGGGGCTAGATGGTAGCTGGTTGTGTAGTAGGGTTAGATGGTAGATGGTTGTGTAGTGGGGCTAGATGGTAGATGGTAGATGGTTGTGAAGTGGGGCTAGATGGTAGATGGTTGTGTAGTGGGGCTAGATGGTAGATGGTAGATGGTTGTGAAGTGGGGCTAGATGGTAGATGGTTGTGTAGTGGGGCTAGATGGTAGATGATAGATGGTTGTGTTGTGGGGCTAGATGGTAGCTGGTTGTGTAGTGGGGCTAGATGGTAGATGGTTGTGTAGTGGGGCTAGATGGTAGATGGTTGTGTAGTAGGGCTAGATGGTAGATGGTTGTGTAGTGGGGCTAGATGGTAGATGGTTGTGTAGTGGGGCTAGATGGTAGCTGGTTGTGTAGTAGGGCTAGATGGTAGATGGTTGTGTAGTAGGGCTAGATGGTAGATGGTTGTGTAGTGGGGCTAGATGGTAGATGGTTGTGTAGTGGGGCTAGATGGTAGATGGTTGTGTAGTAGGGCTAGATGGTAGATGGTTGTGTAGTAGGGCTAGATGGTAGATGGTTGTGTAGTGGGGCTAGATGGTAGATGGTTGTGTAGTAGGGCTAGATGGTAGATGGTTGTGTAGTAGGGCTAGATGGTAGATGGTTGTGTAGTGGGGCTAGATGGTAGATGGTAGATGGTTGTGAAGTGGGGCTAGATGGTAGATGGTTGTGTAGTGGGGCTAGATGGTAGATGGTTGTGTAGTGGGGCTAGATGGTAGGTGGTTGTGTAGTGGGGCTAGATGGTAGCTGGTTGTGTAGTAGGGCTAGATGGTAGATGGTTGTGTAGTAGGGCTAGATGGTAGATGGTAGATGGTTGTGTAGTAGGGCTAGATGGTAGATGGTTGTGTAGTGGGGCTAGATGGTAGATTGTAGATGGTTGTGTAGTAGGGCTAGATGGTAGATGGTTGTGTAGTAGGGCTAGATGGTAGATGGTAGATGGTTGTGTAGTAGGGCTAGATGGTAGATGGTTGTGTAGTGGGGCTAGATGGTAGATGGTAGATGGTTGTGTAGTGGGGATAGATGGTAGATGGTTGTGTAGTGGGGCTAGATGGTAGATGGTAGATGGTTGTGTAGTGGGGCTAGATGGTAGATGGTTGTGTAGTAGGGCTAGATGGTAGATGGTTGTGTAGTAGGGCTAGATGGTAGATGGTAGATGGTTGTGTAGTGGGGCTAGATGGTAGATGGTAGATGGTTGTGTTGTGGGGCTAGATGGTAGATGGTTGTGTAGTGGGGCTAGATGGTAGATGGTAGATGGTTGTGTAGTGGGGCTAGATGGTAGATGGTAGATGGTTGTGTTGTGGGGCTAGATGGTAGCTGGTTGTGTAGTAGGGCTAGATGGTAGATGGTTGTGTAGTGGGGCTAGATGGTAGATGGTAGATGGTTGTGTAGTGGGGCTAGATGGTAGATGGTAGATGGTTGTGTTGTGGGGCTAGATGGTAGCTGGTTGTGTAGTAGGGTTAGATGGTAGATGGTTGTGTAGTGGGGCTAGATGGTAGATGGTAGATGGTTGTGAAGTGGGGCTAGATGGTAGCTGGTTGTGTAGTGGGGCTAGATGGTAGATGGTTGTGTAGTGGGGCTAGATGGTAGATGGTAGATGGTTGTGTAGTGGGGCTAGATGGTAGATGGTAGATGGTTGTGAAGTGGGGCTAGATGGTAGATGGTTGTGTAGTGGGGCTAGATGGTACATGGTAGATGGTTGTGTAGTGGGGCTAGATGGTAGATGGTAGACAGTATATACAGTAGGTGTACATCCAAGAGGACGAATACTAACGATACCCACTGTATATACAGTAGGTGTACATCCAAGAGGATGAATACTAACGATACCCACTGTATATACAGTAGGTGTACATCCAAGAGGATGAATACTAACGATACCCACTGTATATACAGTAGGTGTACATCCAAGAGGATGAATACTAATGATACCCACTGTATATACACACATTTACATCATGCTGTTTATCTTGTTGCTCACGTCTTAGAAACAGCTGGAACACATACAGGCCTAGGCTGATCTATCCTCTGTGATTCCACATATCATACGGAGACTTTGATTCAACTCATTCACCGATGTTGCGACAACAAAAAAACGCTCAGACTAAAATGGAGTCTGGTATCCTTCAGTGATGGGGTGTTGGGTAGATGATGTCACCACTTTAATAATAGGCTACAAGGGAATGTAATATATCCTCTCAGAGAGAATATTCCCAGCGTAGCGTTAGCAAACGTCCGCTAGCACAGCAACACAGGTAGCTGTATACACTGAGTGGACAAAATATTAAGAACACCTGCTCTTTCCATGACATAGACTGACCAGCTGATTCCAGGTGAAAGCTATGATCCCTTATTTATGTCAACCTGTTAACTCTACTTCAATTAGTGTAGAGACAGGTTAAGGAAGGACTAAGGAAGGACTTTTAAAGTCTTGACAATTGAGACATGGATTGTGTATGTGGGCCATTCAGAGGGTGAAAGGGCAAGACGAAATATTTTTTATTTTACTAGGCAAGTCAGTTAAGAACAAATTTGTATTTTCAATGACAGCCTAGGAACAGTGGGTTAACTGCCTGTTCAGGGGCAGAACAACAGATTTGTACCTTGTCAGCTCGGGGGTTTGAACTTGCAACCTTTCGGTTACTAGTCCAACGCTCTAACCACTAGGTTACCCTGCCGTTGAAAAAAGGTATGGTAGTAGGAGCCAGGAGCCAGAAGCCAGGAGCCAGGAGCTAAGGTTTGACTGTGTCAAGAACTGCAACCCTGCTGGGTTTTTCAAACTCAACAGTTTTTTCATGTGGATTAAGAATGGTCCAGCAGCCAAAGGACATTCAGCCAACATGACACAACTTTGGGAAGCATTGGAGTCAATATGGGCCAGCATCCCTGTGTAACGCTTTGGACACCTTGTAGAGTCCATGCCTGTTATTAAAGGAATTTTATTCCTGTATGTTCATCAACCAATTCAATGAAAACACTCCGCCCATTTCTATGAATTTGCAAGATACTTATTTGCATAAAATGGACAGAGACCAGTCTCAAAATCAATCAATAGCGTTTATTCTCGAGAGTACTGAATATAATACAATGTACATTGGGTTTATTTACATCACATTTCGTCATAGCGTTTTGAATGCTGCTCCTCCTTCTCTCCGATAGCATGGCAATATAGTTCACAAGCCTTCCCACATTGTCTGCCACCTGTTAAACAATCTACTACTAGCCCAAGGTCTCTCCCCTCCCTGGGTAGAGGCAGGATGTGTAACGGCGTTCTTCTTTTGTTGAAAGAGAGTCGGACCGAAATGCAGCGTGTAAGTTACTCATGTTTATTAGAAAGACAAACGAATGAACTATACACGAATAACTAATAAATACAAAAACAACAAACAGAACGTGAAACCTATTACAGCCTGACTGGTGCACACTACACAGAGACAGGAACAATCACCCACGAAATACAAAGCAAAAACCAGGCTACCTAAATACGGTTCCCAATCAGCGACAACGAGAATCACCTGACTCTGATTGAGAACCGCCTCAGGCAGCCAAACCTATTAAACACACACCCCTAATCAGCTACAATCCCAACTACTACAAACCCCAATACGAAACTACAATACATAATAACCCCATGTCACACCCTGGTCTGACTAACTAATAAACTAAAACACAAAATACTAAGACCAAGGCGTGACAGGATGTCCTGTAAGGAACACAGCATTCCAGCCAATCTGACGATTAGCTCCATTCCTTTCTAACAAGGAACAGAAAGTCCTAATTCTGGACGAAAACTACACACATCACATTCTGTATTATGATTATAATAAGATTCATACATCATTACAGTAACATAATAGTATTCTGTTTAGTTATAGTTCTGATTTAGATGTATACATACTTTAGTCATTATTCCTTAACAATGCCCCAATGAGTTGAGGCCATTCCTGGGGCAACTCAATATTAGGAAGGTGTAAAGGGCAGAATTAAAGGATATTTTTTCTGGCATACTGTTTCGCTATTAAAATACAGTGTTGTCCCAATAATACAGGGACAACCTTATATGCATATTAAACCTACCTACAACTGTCAAAGACGAAAACCAACTGCAAACTGAGGGGGAAAGGAAAACAGCAGTATTCGTTGCTATGGTAATCCATGGAGCTCATGGCTATTGGAGGAAAAGGCATGACCTTTGTGAGGTCAAAGCAAAAATGGAACCAGGTCCTGGGGGTATGGAGGAGCCAGATCCTGGGGGTATGGAGGGGCCAGGTTCTAGGGGTATGGAGAGGCCAGGTCCTGGGGGTATGGAGAAGCCTGGTCCTGGGGGTATGGAGGGGCCAGGTCCTGGGGGTATGGAGGGGCCAGGTCCTGGGGATATGGAGGGGCCAGGTCCTGGGGATATGGAGGGGCCAGGTCCTGGGGGTATGGAGGAGCAGGTCCTGGGGGTATGGAGGAACCAGGTCCTAGGGGTATGGAGGACCAGGTCCTGGGGGTATGGAGGAACCA
>NW_027000215.1:230000-233859 GCF_036934945.1 Oncorhynchus masou masou
GGCAACAGGACTATACAATGTGATCACATGGGGAGAGGTTGTGAAAACACATTCGTACAGTACCAGTCAAACGTTTAGACAACACCAACTCATTCTAGGGTTTTTCTATATTGTTTACTATTTTTAAACATTGTAGAATAATAGTGAAGACGTCAAAACTATGAAATAACACATATGGAATAATGTAGTAACCAAAAAAAGTGTTAAACAAATCAAAATATATTTCATATTTGAGATTCTTCAAAGTAGCCACCCTTTGCCTTGACGACAACTTTGCACACTCTTGGCATTCTCTCAACCAGCTTAATGAGGTAGTCACCTGGAATGAATTTCAATTCACAGGTGTGCCTGGTTAAAAGTTCATTTGTGGGATTTATTTCCTTCTTAATGAGTTTGAGTCAATCAGTTGTGTTGTGACAAGGTAGGGGTGGTGTACAGAAGATAGCACTATTTGGTAAAAGACCAAGGGTGTCGGGTGCCTTGTCCTCTATATAGGGAGTAGAGAGCCTGGTGGTGTACAGAAGATAGCACTATTTGGTTAAAGACCACGTCCATATTATGGCAAGAACATCTCAAATAAGCAAAGAGAAACGTCAATCCATCATTGCATGAAGGTCAGTCAATCTGGAAAATTTCTCATGAGTACCGTCACAGGAAAGGAAGAACCAGAGTTACCTCTTCTGCCGAGTTCATTAGAGTTAACTGCACCTCAGATTGCAGCCCAAAATAAATGCTTCACAGAGTTCAAGTAACAGACACATCTAAACATCAACTGTTCAGAGGAGACTGCACGAATCAGGCCTTCATGGTTGAATTTCTGCAAAGAAACCACTACTATAGGACAGCAATAAGAAGAATATGCCTGTTTGGGCCAAGACGATGAGCAATGGACATCAGACTGGTGGAAATCTGTCCTTTGGTCTGATGAGTCCAAATTTGAGATTTTTGGTTCCAACCACTGTGTCTTTGTGAGACGCAGAGTAGGTGAAAGTGGTCAGAGGAAGCCGATGCTGAGCTACAGGACTGTTTTTCCAGCACAGACTGGATTCTGCCGATGGCATTGAGGAGTACACCACATCAGTCACTTGCTTCATCAATAAGTGCATCGATGACGTCGTCGCCACAGTACATACCCCAACTAGAAGCCATGGATTACAGGCAACATCCACACTGAGCTAAAGGGTAGAGCTGCCGCTTTCAAGGAGCTTATAAGAAATCCCACTATGCCCTCCAACAAACTATCAAACAGGCAAAGCGTCAATACAGGACTAAGATTGATTCGTACTACACCGGCTTCGACGCGCGTCGGATGTAGCAGGGCTTGCAAACTATTACAGACTACAAAGGGATGCACAGCCACGAGCTGCTCAGTGACACGAACCTACCAGACGAGCTAAATGACTTCTATGCTCGCTTCGAGGCAAGTAACACTGAAATATGTATGAGAGCACCAGCTGTTCCAGGACAACTATGTGATCACGCTCTTCGTAGCCGATGTGAGTAAGACCTTTAAACAGGTCAACATTCACAAGGCCGTAGGGCCAGATGGATTACCAGGACGTGTGCTCTGAGCATGCACTGACCAACTGGCAAGTATCTTCACTGACATTTTCAACCTGTCCCTGTCCGAGTCTGTAATACCAACATGTTTCAAGTAGATCACCATAGTCCCTGTGCCCAAGAACAAAGGTAACCTGCCTAAATGACTACCGACCCGTAGCACTCACGTCTGTAACCATGAAGTGCTTTGAAAGGCTGGTCATGGCTCACATCAACACCCTTATCCCAGAAACCCTAGACCCACTCCAATTTGCATACAGCACCAACAGATCCACAGATGATGCAATCTCTATTGCACTCAACACTTCCCACTCCCACCTGGACAAAAGAACAGCTATGTGAGAATGCTATTCATTGTTCAACACCATATTGCCCTCAAAGCTCATCACTAAGCTAAGGACCCTGGGACTAAACACCTCCCTCTGCAACTGGATCCTGGACTTCCTGACGGGCCGACCCTAGGTGGTAAGGGTAGGTAACAACACATCTGCGATCCTCAACACGGGGGCCCCTCAGGGGTGCATGCTCAGCCCCCTCCTGTACTCCTTGTTCACTCATGACTTCCTGGCCAGGCACAACTCCAACACCATCATCAATTTAGCCGATGGTAGGCCTGATCACCGACAACAATGAGACAGCCTATCGGGAGGAGTTCAGAGACCTGGTTGTGTGGTGCCAGGACAACAATGTCTCCCTCAAGGTGATCAAGACAAAGGAGATGATTTTGGACTACAGGAAAAGGAGGACCGAGCCACGCCCCCATTCTCATCGACAGGGCTGCAGTGGAACAGGTTGAGAGCTTCATGTTCCTTGGTGACCACATCACCAACAAACTATCATGGTCCAAACACACTGAGACAGTCGTGAAGAGGACACAACAAACCCCATTCCCATTCCCATTCCCATTCCCATTCCCATTCATAATACGGTGTTACTTCATTGGCTGGGCAGCTGAAACTTTGTAGCACAATACAATACAATGAAAGTAAAAAACCGAATAGCCTTCATTAAAATATATCTGTTCACTTCAGTTTGATCCTCTGTTCTGTTCATACACTTTGGTCGGAGAGGAAAGTAGTGTCAATGTTCCCTTCCCTTTTGGCCTCGTACACTCTAATAAACAAACACATCAATCTACCAATTAATCAATCAATAATCAAACAACGTTGTCCTCTGTATCTCATTTGGTAGAGCACGGCGCTTGCAACTCCATGATAGTGGATTCCCGGGACCCACCCGTGAAGGGAAATGTAAAAGGTGCACGACTGAAAGCTGCTTTGGATAACAACGTCTGCTGAATGTCATTTATTCTATATTGCGTAACATGTTCAGAACTTTCACTGTGGTGAGGGCTGAGAATCTTATTGGCTGTCAACAGGTCCTGGAATGAGGAATACGTGTGACAGAGTGACAGTAAGGAGTCGGGTTTACAGACTTCCAGACTAGTATCGACGTTGGTGTGATGTGATATGATCTATACTCCACCCACAATGGGGATTCCCATCTCTGAGAGAGGGCCTGGTCTAAAGGAGTGCACTATATAAGGAATAGGGTGCCATGGGCTCTGGTCAAAAGGAGTGCACTATATAGGGAATAGGGTGCTATAGGACTCTGGTCTAAAGTAGTGCACTATATAGGGAATAGGGTGCCATTTGGGATTCATATCTTTCAGATAGCAGTCACAAAACTAGTAGTGGACTATGTGGACCTATAGAATACTACAACTCACATCAATGCTTTAAAGAGGCAATTTGGATTTCAAACAATAGCAATGCAGCCACCCCACCACTCTCAAATTAATAGACAGAGCTATGAATTCAAGGACTGACCATCTGACATCAAAGTTACAGTTTCAACCATGTTTTGAGGATATACAGAATTTGTTTACAATTCCTTTCTTTTAATAAACAAATATTTTGGGTTCTGGTGGCGTTAGACAAACAGGTCAGGAGGTATTTAGAAGATATACTTATCGGGAAATCAATGGTTATATGTAGTTAATTGAAAAGTCCAAAACCGGTTGTAGCAATCGTTAAATTGCCCCTTTAATGTCTAGAGGTAATCTACACCTCCATTAGGATGATAGAGGTAATCTACACCTCCTTTAGGATGATAGAGGTAATCTACACCTCCTTCAGGATGATAGATGTAATCTACACCTCAACTAGGATGATAGATGTAATCTACACCTCCTTTAAAATGATAGATGTAATCTACACCTCCTTTAGGATGATAGATGTAATCTACACCTCCATAGGGATAGAGGTAATTACCTCCTTTGGGATGATAGAGGTAATCT
>NW_027000216.1:0-9004 GCF_036934945.1 Oncorhynchus masou masou
TGCCCGTTTTAAGCGCAATATTTTGTCACAAAAAGATGCTCGACTATGCATATAATTGATAGCTTTCGAAAGAAAACACTCTGACGTGTCCAGAACTACCAAGATATTTTCTGTGCGTGCCCCAGAACGTGAGCTTCAGGCAAAACCAAGATGAGACGGCATCCAGGAAATGAGCAGGATTTTTGAGGCTCTGTTTTCCATTGTCTCCTTATATGGCTGTGAATGCGAGAGGAATGAGCCTGCCCTTTCTGTCGTTTTCCCAAGGTGTCTGCAGCATTGTGACGTATTTGTAGGCAGATCATTGGAAGATTGACCATAAGAGACCACATTTACCAGGTGTCCGCCCGGTGTCCTGCGCCGAAATTGGTGCGCAAAAGTCAGCTGCCAGTATTTTTCCATGAGATTCAGAGAGGAAAGCAAGCTTCCACGAACTGCATATCAATGAAGAGATATGTGAAAAAACACCTTGAGGATTGATTCCAAACAACGTTTGCCATGTTTCGGTCGATATTATGTAGTTAATTCGGAAAAAGTTTTACGTTGTAGGTGACTGAATTTTCGGTTCGTTTCGGTAGCCAGATGCAATGTAGAAAACGGAACGATTTCTCCTACACACAGACGCTTTCAGGAAAAACTGCGCATTTGGTATGTAACTGAGAGTCTCCTCATTGAAAACATCAGAAGCTCTTCAAAGGTAAATTATTTTATTTATTTGGTTATCTGGTTTTTGTGAAAATGTTGCGTGCTAAATGCTACTCAAAATGCTATGCTAGCTTTGCATACTCTTACACAAATTAGTCAATTTCTATGGTTCAAAAGCATATTTTGAAAATCTGAGATGACAGTGTTGTTAAGAAAAGGCTAAGCTTGAGAGCAGACGCATTATTTTCATTTTATTTGCGATTTTCAGAAATCGTTAACGTTGCGTTATGCTAATGAGCCTGAGGCTTTAGTCACGATCCCGGATCCGGGATGGGGAGTTCCAAGAGGTTAACTGCCTGTTCAGGGGCAGAACGACAGATTTGTACCTTGTCAGCTTGGGGGTTTGAACTCGCAACCTTGCGGTTACTAGTCCAACGCTCTAACCACTAGGCTACCCTGCCACCCCACTAGGCTACCCTGCCGTCCTAGACGTTTCCACTTCACAATAACAGCACTTACAGTTGACCGAGGCAGCTCTAGCAGGGCAGAAATTTGACAAACTGGAGAGGTAGCATCCTATGACAGTTACACTTTGAAAATCACTGTACTCTTCAGTAAGGCAATTCTATGAAGATTGCATGGCTGTGTGTTCAATTTTTTTATTTTCTTGTCAGCAAGGGTGTGGCTGAAATAGCCGAATCGACTAATTTGAAGGGATGTCCACATACTTTTTTATATATAGTGTATATGTTCATGTTAGGAATTCTCCTCACAGAAGGCACAATTTATGGAGGGGGTTGTCCTAATACTCTTTTATTGTTTCCCCCCAGAAACTTGCCTTCATGGTGTCCCTCGGACTTGTTACCCATGACCGTTTGGAAGGTAAGTACAGCCAGTTTCGCCCTGAAGTAAATTCCAGTTCCTACATTCACCCGCATTCCCTAGGAGTGTATAATGCAATGGCAGTATTAATATACTACTCTGTGGTTATAGAAATTCAGAGGAGGAGGCAGGAGCGTGTAAAGAACAACGGCCAATCCGGTGTACAGTGGAGCTGTGTTTGAGCCTGAGGTATGGACTTACACTGCTGTTCTTCTACTTATCAAACATTTTTGATAGTGTAACCACACATTATTACAACAGCCGATACACACACATGCTTTCTATTCAATTGGATGCCAGTGCACATGCTTTTTAAAATGAGCATAATACGCACTGTTTTCAATGCATATCTGAATTAATGAAGGTAGGATCTGGGCCTGTGTAGCATATAGTGAATAGCAACAGGTTTTCTTTTGAGTGAGTGACATGATAAACTTGCAGTCAAATCACAGCTGTATTTCTTCTCCCACATATGTGTTCCTATCCACGCTGTGCAGAGGAAGAAGAGTGCAGTGACCTACCTAAACACTCCGCTCCACCAGGGCACCAGGAAAAGAGGCCGTATCCACTCAACAACTGCACATACACCTTCTCCAATGCCCAGGACATATACAGGTCACTGACAAAATAATGGAATCACCAACATGACGTGTCTCAATAGGGCCACCACGAGCCGTCAGAACAGCTTCAAAGCACATTAAGATAGATTCTACAAGTGTCTGAGCTCATTGTGATGCAGCATCATTCTTCCACAAGTTCTTCCATAGTTTGTTGTTTGTTGCTGGTAGTGGAAAATTGTGTTCAATTGGGTCTGACCATGCCCACTGTTCCTTGAACATAAGTTGACAGGTTCCCCACCACTGAAGCTCCTACAAACGTACCCTAACAATCAACTCTCTTCAAAGCCACTGAAATCTCCCCTTCTTTTCCTAGCCATGGTAGCCAAAGTAATGGGAAAGGAGTCGCCCAGCATTTTTATACTTGACCCTAAGTATGGTGGGATGTTAATTGCTTAATTAACTCAGGAACCACACCTGTGTGGAAGCATCTGCTTACTTTGTATCCCTCATTTACTCAAGTGTTTCCTTTATTTTGGCAGTTCCATGCACATGTTAATATAGGATTCCTGAGCTGCATCTATATTTGATGCTTGTATGTTCTTAATCTATTCAATGTAAATGGTATCAAATGCTGTGAGTTTTCTCTCACAATACCACAAATTTCTCTGTTGAAATTCCTTGCTTTGCTGGCTGAATCCTATAGGGGCTATTCTAAGCATGAACACACAAAGAATTCAATGGCCTCATAGACTGCCATAGGTACGTATCACAGTGAGAGGCCATTCCTCTTGCTAGAACAAACTGGTACGAGCTATATGGTCGTCCTGTTATCTACGAACATGTCTTTTCACTTGTAGAACTGCAATTCTCAGCAGTGGCCAACAACTTGACTTGAGTTTAAACATTCTAAAATGTATTAAATAAGAAATATGTCTTCATCATATGTCTTGCGATCTGCACACAATACCCCATAATGACAAAACGAAAACAGGTTTTTAGAAATGTTTCAAAAATTTAAAAAAATAAAATAATTAAAAAACATAAATACCTTTATTTACATTAGTATTCAGACCCTTTGCTATGAGACTCAAAAATTGAGTTCAGGTGCATCCTGTTTCCATTGATCTGTGGTAAATTCTGTTGATTGGACATGATCTAAGTAAGGTCCCACAGTTGACAGTGCATGTCAGAGCAAAAACCAAGCAATGAGGTCGTCCATAGAAATTGCCCGTAGACCTCTGAGACAGGATTGTGTCGATGCACATATCTGGGAAAGGGTACCAATAAATTGCTGCAGCATTGAATGTCCCCAAGAACACAGTGGCCTTCATCATTCTTAAATGGAAGCTGGCTGCCTGGCCAAACTGAGCAATTGGGGGAGAAGGGCCTTGGTCAGGGAGGCCTTTATGGTAGAGTGGCCAGACGGAAGCCCCTCCTCAGTAAAAGGCACATAACAGCCCGCTTGGAGTTGCCAAAAGGCACTTAAGTGACTCTCAGACCATGAGAAACACGATTCTCTCATCTGATGAAACCAAGATTAAACTCTTTAGCCTGGAATGCCAAGTGTCACATCTGGAGGAAACCTAGTACCATCCCTACGGTGAAGCATGGTGGTGGCAGCATCATGCTGTGGGCATGTTTTTCAGCGGCAGGGACTGGGAGATTAGTAAGGATCGAGGGAAAGATGAAAAGTACAGAGGTCCTTGAAGAAAACCTGCTCCAGAGCGCTAAGGACCTCAGACTGGGGTGAAGGTTCACCTTTCAACAGGACAACGGGCCTAAGCACACAGCCAAGACAACTCAGGAGTGGCTTCGGGACAAGTCTCTTAATGTCCTGGAGTTGCCCAGCCAGAGCCCGGAAATCTCTGGAGAGACCTGGAAATAGCTGTGCAGAGACCTTAGCTAGTTATGTGTGTCCCCCTGCACTTACTGAGAGACTTCTATTCTGGACCTAAGACTTCATTACAAAGCGCCACTTTTTTATCCCAGGACTTATGTTACACACACACACACACCACTGACCAAAAAGTTATTTTGTTGGCATTTACGTATGTCCCCATTACATAAATAGGAAAAGATAATTCCAAAATTCATTTTTAATTTACTTGCTATGTTGTTTCTCAAGAACTATTTGTTCAGTTGTTTTTATTCTGAACCAGGGACTTTGTGAATACTGTTTCTGTCTTTGCATGTCAAATAAGCTTGTTGACCAATCAGGACCTGAATATGACTGTCACATAATAATTTACCAAGTTCATAATTCTTTTAACAGGTAATCAATGTGTGTGGTTAACTATCACTTTGTATTTCATATGTCACACCATTTATCTCCGATACGTATACCACGATGCTGGGAAAGTTGTCTCAAGACACCTACAGTGCTGGTCATAAAAAAGCTAGCTAGCTCATGGATGCAAACAATGTTCTTCCGAAAAACATAGCAAAACGACAATCTGTTTCCAGTACGTATAGTTAGCTAACAAACTTTATAGCTAGGTGTCATCTAAAATGACCCTAATTTATAAGATAGTTCTTATTTGATTATTAATGGTGGTGGACCCATCTTTGTGAAGCTAGCCACAATAAGAATTAGCCACAATAAAGAATTTGCAGTTTACCTTCAAAATAAAAGTATATAATGGACAGTGATACCCAAAATAAATACAAATAGTAGAATTATGCCATTATTAAATAGATCATGCTAACGAGGTTGGAATGTTGTTTCTATGAATCAACAAAAAGACAATTAGTTAAATGACTTAAATCTGTTGAATCACACTGGATTTATTATACTTTAGAATTGCGTTAGAGGGTCATACTTCTTTCACTGTACAGCCTTACCTATGGATTGTGGATCAATGACATGGGGTATCAGTCTTCTCAGTGACACCCAGAGAACATTAGCGTCGTATCTCTTTTTGCGGGACTCTGGAAACAACTGTGAATTGAGCAACATTTATTGTCAACCTATGTGTATTGAACATTATTCCAGAGGATGTTTTGGGAGTCCTGATAAAATCCCTGAGAGGACGTTGGAAAAATATCTTGGGTATTGAGTAGACTGATATATTTCATTGATCCCCAATCCTTAGCTAAAAGCTGTACAGTTTAATATGAATGTCAATACACACAATAGGCTGACTGGGGAGGTGATTTCACAGAGTCACAGTCCTGCTATAAGAGCTACAACGCTAATATTTGCGTTAACTCTTCACAGTTGTGTTCTGTGGGTGTCACCGAGTAGACTGATACCCAATTTCATTGCTTCACATTCCGACCTTGCTTAACATTATCTAGTCTAAATATGGCATGATTCCACCAATTTTAACCTTCTGCATCACTTTCAAAGAGGTACTTTTATTTTGAAGACAAGCCTCCAATTCCACTATCAAATCAAATCAAATGTATTTCTATAGCCCTTCGTACATCAGTTGATATCTCAAAGTGCTGTACAGAAACCCAGCCAAAAACCCCAAACAGCAAGCAATGCAAGTGTAGAAGCACGGTGGCTAGGGAAAACTCCCTAGAAAAAGCCAAAACCTAAGAAGAAACCTAGAGAGGAACCAGGCTGTGGGGTGGGCCAGTCCTCTTCTGGCTGTGCCGGGTGGAGATTATAACAGAACATGGCCAAGATGTTCAAATGTTCATAAACGGCATGAAAGAGCACCAGTAAGCCAGTGACTCAGCCCCTGTAATAGGGTTCGAGGCAGAGAATCCCAGTGGAAAGAGGGGAACTGGCCAGGCAGAGACAGCAAGGGCGGTTCGTTGCCCCAGAGCCTTATAATAGTAGTGGTGGCGCTTGGCTTGCACGTGCAAATTCAGAACACACAACATTTTATAAAAAGAACTGTGTTATTTGACGTGTCAAAAGCTTATTTAACGCGTTAAATAGTGTTATTGTCAAATAGTGTTATTTTACGTGTATCTTTTTTGACATGCAAAGACCCAAACGGCGTTCCATAGTATGTCGTGAAGCTAATAACAGTGACGTGTATCTGTGTAACTCCGGTAGGGCAACATCTGAAAAATAGCGCACTTGGTAGTGTGTACCGGTGCTCAACCAGTCGGTCGAGAACGGTTGATTGTCAAGGGCATTGTATTCCATTATCTTGGCTTTAAGGGATTAAGGGATTTAGCCTTTGAGCTGCCTCGCTGAAATGTTCTTACTCTTTCAAATGACTGCTCGATTTGTTGACTGCTCAACCACACAGCAGAAATTGTCAGACATTGTCATAGGATAGGAATTCTGTGTTGCACTTGTAGCGCAAAATTGTATGTGGCGTCATTACGTCATCTACCAACGTTATATAGGTATGCACGCGCTTTGACATCGAGTTTTAGTACACATCGGCGTTACACTAGACATCGGGCCGATACTGATGTCGGCATTTTTAGCTAATATCGGCCGATTCCAATATGTTCACCGATATATTGTGCATCCCTATTAAAAATAATGTAATTGAACTTAGATATTATCCCCATTTAAGGAGCAAGTAAGCATATGAAATGGCTAAGTTGAGTGTAAACGTGAGCTTTTGAAACGGGTCCTATATGCTAGATTTTGATTTTTTTGGCAACTTTAGTTGGGAATGATACAAACCTTACAATGTCTTAGAAATCAAAACATAAAAAAGCTTGCGCACTGTTCCTTGCCTCAGGCTGCATATGCTGTTCTCTCAAGTGATGATATCTTCAGCCATCAGACTGTTCTCAATTGAGTAATATGTAACATTTGTTTCTATTTAGGATGGCCCATTACCAAATGGGCAGGAACATGGGGAATAAAACATGTCATCCTTATGCATGCAAATAGCTTTTTCAATCATGCCTGGTGGGCAACTCCCTGGTTGAAAATGATTTGTTATGCATTTGTGTGCTGGGCACTGTCCTCAGATAATCACATGGTTTGCTTTCGCCGTAAAGCCTTTTTGAAATCTGACACGGCAGCTGGATTAACTTCTTGGCGCACACATCCCGTTATAGCAGGATCATTTTCGTCAACATCCGCTGAATTGCAGAGCGCCAAATTCAAATTAAATGTTCATGAAATCACAAGTGCAATGTAGCAAAACACAGCTTAGCTTGTTGTTAATCCACCTGGCGTGTCAGATAAAAAATGTAATTTTTTTTACAGCAAAAGCAAACAAAGCGTTTATGTGAGGACATCTCTCTCAGCAGACAAAACATTACCAACAGCTAGCAGCAAAGTAGATTCGTCACGAAAGTCAGAAAAGCAATAAAATGAATCGCTTACCTTTGAGGATCTTCGGATGTTTACACTCCCAATTACACAATAAATGTTCCGTTTGTTCGATAAAGATTATTTTTATATCCAAAAACCTCCATTTGGTTGGCGCGTATTGTTTAGTAATCCACAGGCTCGTGCAGGTCATGACGGGCAGACGAAAATTCCAAATAGTATCCGTAAAGTTCGTAGAAACATGTCAAACGTTTTTTATAATCAATCATCAGGTTGTTTTTACGATAATATTTCAACCGGACCGTAGCTTTTTCAATAGGAGAGAGAGAGAAAATGTCTGCTCCAAGCTGTTGCGCATGCAAAACTCTGGTGACACCAAGCCATCCACTGACGCGATGTGATCGTTCGCGCTCATTTTTAAGAATAAAAGTCAAACTATATCTAAAGACTGTTCACACCATGTGGAAGCCATAGGGAAAGGAATCTGGTTGATATCCCTTTAAATGGAGGGAAGACATGCAATGGAACAGGGAGTTTTCAAAATAACAGGCACTTCCGGGTTGGATTTTCTTCAGGTTTTCGCCTGCAATATCAGATCTGTTATACTCATAGACAATATTTTTTGACAGTTTTGGAAACTTTAGAGTGTTTTCTATGCCTATTCAGCTTCTGGGCCTGAGAAATAGGCAGTTTCATTTGGTTACGTTTTTCATACAAACATCAAAATACTGCCCCCTACACTCAACAGGTTAACAACAGTTAAGCTTTATTTTGATGTATTGCACTTGTGATTTCAAGAAAAGTTTAATATTTATAGTAATTTAATTTGAATTTGGCGCTACCTGCAATTTCACCGAAGGTGTCGAAATAATCAGCAAGAAGTTAAGGTGGACTGGTAAAATAATACAGTCCACACTTAAAGGCGATACTAGAATTTTTTTATTTTTAATTCTAGACTGGGGCGGGTAGGCAACTCCAGTCCTTGATGGCCTGATTGGTGTCACTTTTTCTCCATCCCTAGCAAACACAGCTGATTAATCAAATTGAATTCTAAACTGAAGATCATGATTTCTAGCATGAGAGCTACTAAAAAAAAATGTTACATGTCGCGAGCTACAATTTCTTCATTTTTTCTATAGCTTTCAAAGTCTAGCTAGTTCTCCTCTCCCCTTCCGGGTCCTTTCTGTCAGTATACCTGGTAAAATAATGGTTAATAAACAACTGCAAAGGCCCTATAAAATCTGTACTCCCAAATTATGCTGATTTTTCACTCTTAAAATTACAATTGTCCACGTCAAATCTTAAATCACATCGGTATCTAAAATGGAGCCGGAAGAAATGGCAGCAGTTTTACGGACGTCTAAACCAATTGTGCTATTATGTTTGTTTTTTGCTTTATTTGTAACTTATTTCGTACATAATGTTTCTGCCACCATATCTTACGGCAAAAAAATAATTTCTGGATATTAGGACAGCGATCACTCCCGGGTTAGATTTTTACTTCAACAAGCAGGAAGCACAGGATAAACTGCGAACACCCAACAAGGCCGACATCCCCATTATTGGAAAGAGAGACGCAGGTACAGAGGAAAACAGAGTGGGGTGCCTCGTATGATCCGGAGAAGGCGAGGAAAGCCCGTTACCGTCAATATTACTCGCCAAAGTACAATCATTGGAAAATTAATTAGACGCAGGTACGATCACGAATATCCTACCAACG
>NW_027000217.1:2500-9003 GCF_036934945.1 Oncorhynchus masou masou
CTGCTGACTGGACACTAACGCTACTGTCCCTGAACATCGCCCCCCTATACCGCTGACTGGACACTAGCGCTACTGTCCCTGAACATCGCCCCCCTATACTGCTGACTGGAAACTAACGCTACTGTCCCTGAACATCGCCCCCCTATACTGCTGACTGGAAACTAACGCTACTGTCCCTGAACATCGCCCCCCTATACTGCTGACTGGACACTAGCGCTACTGTCCCTGATCATCGCCCCCCTATACTGCTGACTGGACACTAGCGCTACTGTCCCTGAACATCGCCCCCCTATACTGCTGACTGGACACTAGCGCTACTGTCCCTAAACATCAGCACCCCATACTGCTGACTGGACACTAGCGCTACTGTCCCTGAACATCAGCACCCCATACTGCTGACTGGACACTAGCGCTACTGTCCCTAAACATCAGCACCCCATACTGCTGACTGGACACTAGCGCTACTGTCCCTGAACATCAGCACCCCATACTGCTGACTGGACACTAGCGCTACTGTCCCTGAACATCAGCACCCCATACTGCTGACTGGACACTAGCGCTACTGTCCCTGAACATCGCCCCCCTATACTGCTGACTGGACACTAGCGCTACTGTCCCTGAACATCGCCCCCCTATACTGCTGACTGGAAACTAACGCTACTGTCCCTGAACATCGCCCCCCTATACTGCTGACTGGACACTAACGCTACTGTCCCTGAACGCCCGCCCCCCTATACTGCTGACTGGACACTGCGCTTCTGTCCCTGAACATCAGCCCCCTATGCTGACTGGACACTAGCGCTACTGTCCACAGACATCGCCCCCTTATACTGCTGACTGGACACTAACGCTACTGTCCCTGAACATCAGCCCCCTATACTGCTGACTGGACACTAGCGCTACTGTCCCTGAACAATTCCCCAAAATACTGCTGACTGGACACTAGCGCTACTGTCCCTGAACAACGACCCCCTATACTGCTGACTGGACACTAACGCTACTGTCCCTGAACATCAGCCCCCTATACTGCTGACTGGACACTAGCGCTACTGTCCCTACTCGCCCCCTATACTGCTGACTGGACACATACTGTCCCTGAACTAGCCCCCTATACTGCTGACTGGACACTAACGTTACTGTCCCTGAACATCAGGCCCCTATACTGCTGACTGGACACTAGCGCTACTGTCCCTGAACATCAGCCCCCTATACTGCTGACTGGACACTAGCGCCACTGTCCCTGAACAACGACCCACTTATAACATCGACTGGACTACTAACGCTACTGTCCCTGAACATCAGCCCCCTATACTGCTGACTGGACACTAGCGCTACTGTCCCCAAACATCAGCCCCCTATACTGCTGACTGGACACTAGTGCTACTGTCCCTGGACTGCTGACTGGACACTAGCGCTACTGTCCCTGAACATCAGCCCCTTATACTGCTGACTGGACACTAGCACTACTGTCCCTGAACATCGCCCCCCTATACTGCTGACTGGACACTAGCACTACTATCCCTGAACATCGCCCCCCTATACTGCTGACTGGACACTAGCGCTACTGTCCCTGAACATCACCCCCCTATACTGCTGACTGGACACTAGCGCTACTGTCCCTAAACATCAGCCCCCTATACTGCTGACTGGACACTAGTGCTACTGTCCCTAAAGATCAGCCCCCTATACTGCTGACTGGACACTAGCGCTACTGTCCCTGAACACTATACGCTGACTGGCTACTAATTTTCTGGGAACATCAGCCCCCTATACTGCTGACTGGACACTGGCGCTACTGTCCTAAACATCGCCCCTTATACTGCTGACTGGACACTAGCGCCTGAACATCAGCCCCCCTATACTGCTGACTGGCTACTAATACTACTGTCCCTAAACATCACTAACGCTACTGGACACTAGCGCTACTGTCCCTAACATCAGCCCCCTATACTGCTGACTGGACACTAGTGCTACTGTCCCTAAAGATCAGCCCCCTATACTGCTGACTGGACACTAGCGCTGTCCCTGAACATCACCCCTTATGCTGACTGGACACTAGCACCACTGTCCCTGAACATCAGCCCCCCCTGAAGCTGGCAGCTACTGTCCCTGAACATCAGACTGCTGACTGGACACTAGCGCTACTGTTCCTAAGCATCAGCCCCCTAAACTGCTGACTGGACACTAGCGCTACTGTCCCTAAACATCAGCCCCATACTGCTGACTGGACACTAGTGCTACTGTCCCTAAACCGCCTTAAAGCTGCATGATGACTCATTATGGACAGTGGCAGAGAGAGGCAGGAGTGTGACAGAGAGGTTAGGAGTGTGACAGAGAGGGCAGAAGTGAGTACAGAAGCCTGGGACAGAGCTATACGAGAGATGTTAGAGTGTTTACAGTTTGTGGACATCAAATTCATAGTTCATCAACTCGGAGGTCAGTCAAAATTCCAATCATGTCGAGCTGATAAATGTGATGACCTGAAGAATCTGAATCACATGGATGGATTGAGTGATTGTAGTGGGGGATAAGGCTTTGATAAAAGATACCAGAACAAAACGGCAAGCCTGGAGATTGCCTCAGTACTTTACACACCCCAGACTAGCAGACATGCAAGAAAATTCTGTCACACATACTAGTTTAATATCTTCAATGTGTCCTAACACTACCTTCACCCTCCCTCCTCTGTTTTCTCACACACTCAGTTTCTAATAACCCCTCCCCTATCTCCTGATCCAGCCAGCTGATGCAGTAAACAGTGAGATAGAGGATACTCCTAATTACAACTACAAAACATTTCCTCCTCATCCCTCCATCCCTGAACCATTATACTGGATCATTGTACATCTGTGAAATGTAGTTAGAGCTGTTCAAACTCCACAACTCTAAACAGCATTTCCATTTAATGTTTTACCTCGCTCTCTTCCAACTCTCTCCCTTCTACCTCTCATTTAATGTTATCTCTCTCTCTCTCTCTCTCTCTCTCTTCTACATCTCATTTAATGTTATCTCTCTCTCTCTCTCTCTCCTACATCTCATTTAATGTTATCTCTCTCTCTCTCTCTTCTACATCTCATTTAATGTTATCTCTCTCACTCTCTCTCTACCTTCTCTACCTTCTCTAACCTCTACATATCTCCCTTCTACCTCCCTCTCTTCTATCTTCATCAAATCATCAAATTGATTTATATAGCCCTTCTTACATCAGCTGATATATCAAAGTGCTGTACAGGAACCCAGCCTAAAACCCCAAACAGCAAGAAATGCAGGTGTAGAAGCACAGTGTCTAGGAAAAACTCCGTAGAAAGGCCAAAACCTAGGAAGAAACCTAGAGAGGAACCAGGCTATGAGGGTGGCCAGTCCTCTTCTGGCTGTACCGGGTGGAGATTATAACAGAACATGGCCAAGATGTTCACAAATGACCAGCATGATCAAATAATAATAATCACAGTAGTTGTCGAGGGTGCAACAAGTCAGCACCTCAGGAGTAATTGTCAGTTGGCTTTTCATAGCCGATCATTGAGAGTATCTCTACCGCTCCTGCTGTCTCTAGAGAGTTGAAAACAGCAGGTCTGGGACAGGTAGCACGTCCGGTGAACAGGTCAGGGTTCAATAGCCGCAGGCAGAACAGTTTCTCTCTCCCTTCTACCTCTCTCCCTCTTCTCTCTCTCTGTTTCTCTCCCTCTCTCTCCCTTCTACCTCTCTCTCTCTACCTTCTACTTCTACCTTCTACCTCTCACTCTCTTCTACCTCTCTCCCTTCGTCCCTCTCTACCCCCCTCTCCTCTCTCTACCTTCTCCCTTCTACCTCTCTTCTCTCTCCCTTCTCTCTCTCTTCTCCCTCTTCTCTCTCCCTTCTCTCTCTCTCCCCCTTCTACCTCTCTCCCTTCTACCTCTCTCCCTTCTACCTCTCTCCCTTCTACCTCTCTCTACCTCTCTCCCTTCATCCCTCTCTACCTCTCTCCCTTCATCCCTCTCTACCCGCCCCTCCTCTCTCTACCTCTCTCCCTTCTACCTCTCTTCTCTCTCCCTTCTCTCTCTCTTCTCTCTCCCTTCTCTCTCTTCTCCCTCTTCTCTCTCCCTTCTCTCTCTCTCCCCCTTCTCTCTCTCTCCCTTCTACCTCTCTCCCTTCTACCTCTCTCCCTTCTACCTCTCTCTACCTCTCTCCCTTCATCCCTCTCTACCCGCCCCTCCTCTCTCTACCCCTCTCCCTTCTACCTCTATTCTCTCTCCCTTCTCTCTCTCTTCTCTCTCTCTTCTCTCTCCCTTCTCCCTCTCTCCCTTCTCTCTCTCTCCCTTCTACCTCTCTCCCTTCTACCTCTCTCCCTTCTACCTCTCTTTCTCTCTCCCTACTCTCGCTCCCTCTTCTGCCCACCCCTTCACTCCTCGCTCTCTCTCAGTTTTAGTGGAACTAATTCGGTGGCGCCAAAGCCATAACAATTGTACTCAGATTCCTGGATCTCCTAGTAGACAATTCAATTCTGACTTTAAAGTACTTTATCAATTGTCTCTCTAGCAGCAATGTAATCAAGCTTTCAATTAAAGCCAGTCAGCTTCACTGCAGTAGCAACAGATAACACCACATATTGGTGCCTGGTAAAGTGGAATAACAACAGTCTATGTGTGTGGGGATGCGTGACATGAGTGTGAGCAAACTGCCATACAGACGTGAAATAGGCCTCCTTAGTGTGTTTCACACAGTAGGGTGTGTGTAAGAATGCTGTCCAACCGTTGCACATAAGAACTTATAGGGGCACGTGTGTGTAGGAGTGTGTGTGAGTGTGTGTGTGCGTGCGTGCGTGCGTGTGTCAGTGGGAGTCCTTCAGGGCAGAATGGGCTATTTAACCTTTCAGCTCAGCTCAGCTCAGCTCATACTGAGACTGAGAAATGGAGACGGATCAGAGATAGTGGCAGGGAGACACACACAGAGAGAGAGACATGCTGGGCTATGAATGGAGAGAGTTGAGAGTGGCTAACTTTTTAGAGAACTGTGAGTGCGTGCATACATGTGTGTTATTCTACCCTCAGACAGTCAGAGCAGAGCCTGTGTTAAATGTCAGATACAAACCAAACCCCAGGCCACACTCCTGTCATTACAGGATAAGCTGTGAAGTTATTTATTAAAATATAATTATCATGATTAGGGCCAGTTGTTTTGGTTGGTTTTGTGATATTTCCAGTATTGTCCACTAGTTTTGCTACAAGGAGAAAATCCTAGGAAAAGTTTTTTCATTGACACATGCTGTCTCCAATCAATTAATCCATGTCAGGTTGTGCGTGTTTGGTATTGGGATCGCTCAAGCCAGAATCTTAATTACACAAAGCCTGTTATTTAGGCAGAGAATACTATTTGTAGATCAGTGATTCGAAGTTGTAGCAAAAAAAATGAGTTTAGAGGCAGTTTAAGGGGAGAATCAATGATACCAACCAGGGAAGTATGTTGTAGCAAACTCAGGGGGTAGCCCGGACCGGAACTCAAACTCAGGGGGTAGCCCGGACCGGAACTCAAACTCAGGGGGTAGCCCGGACCGGAACTCAAACTCAGGGGGTAGCCCGGACCGGAACTCAAACTCAGGGGTAGCCCGGACCGGAACTCAAACTCAGGGGGTAGCCCGGACCGGAACTCAAACTCAGGGGGTAGCCCGGACCGGAACTCAAACTCAGGGGGTAGCCCGGACCGGAACTCAAACTCAGGGGGTAGCCCGGACCGGAACTCAAACTCAGGGGGTAGCCCGGACCGGAACTCAAACTCAGGGGTAGCCCGGACCGGAACTCAAACTCAGGGGGTAGCCCGGACCGGAACTCAAACTCAGGGTAGCCCGGACCGGATCTCAAACTCAGGGGTAGCCCGGACCGGAACTCAAACTCAGGGGTAGCCCGGACCGGAACTCAAACTCAGGGGTAGCCCGGACCGGATCTCAAACTCAGGGGTAGCCCGGACCGGAACTCAAACTCAGGGGGTAACCCGGACCGGAACTCAAACTCAGGGGGTAGCCCGGACCGGAACTCAAACTCAGGGGGTAGCCCGGACCGGATCTCAAACTCAGGGGGTAGCCCGGACCGGAACTCAAACTCAGGGGGTAGCCCGGACCGGATCTCAAACTCAGGGGTAGCCCGGACCGGAACTCAAACTCAGGGGGTAGCCCGGACCGGATCTCAAACCCAGGGGGTAGCCCGGACCGGATCTCAAACTCAGGGGTTGCCCGGACCGGATCTCAAACTCAGGGGTTGCCCGGACCGGAACTAAAACTCAGGGGGTAGACCGGACCGGAACTCAAACTCAGGGGGTAGCCCGGACCGGATCTCAAACTCAGGGGGTAGCCCGGACCGGAACTCAAACTCAGGGGGTAGCCCGGACCGGAACTCAAACTCAGGGGTAGCCCGGACCGGATCTCAAACTCAGGGGTAGCCCGGACCGGATCTCAAACCCAGGGGTAGCCCGGACCGGATCTCAAACTCAGGGGTTGCCCGGACCGGATCTCAAACTCAGGGGTTGCCCGGACC
>NW_027000218.1:0-9003 GCF_036934945.1 Oncorhynchus masou masou
GCTGGGTCTAGTCAGGTTATGGAGGGTGGTGTAGATGAGGCTGGGTCTAGTCAGGTTATGGAGGGTGGTGTATATGATGCTGGGTCTAGTCAGGATATGGAGGGTGGTGTAGATGAGGCTGGGTCTAGTCAGGTTATGGTGGGTGGTGTAGAGGATTCTGGGTCTAGTCAGGTTATGGAGGGTGGTGTAGATGAGGCTGGGTCTAGTCAGGTTATGGAGGGTGGTGTAGATGAGGCTGGGTCTAGTCAGGTTATGGAGGGTGGTGTAGATGAGGCTGGGTCTAGTCAGGTTATGGAGGGTGGTGTAGATGAGGCTGGGTCTAGTCAGGATATGGATGGTGGGGTAGATGATGCTGGGTCAAGTCAGGTTATTCTAGTGGATGAGGAGAGTATAGTGGGGGAGTGTAAGAGACTTGGGGGGAGGAGGAGGTTGTCAAGTGGAAGAGGAAAGAGGGGGAGAAAAAAGAAGTTGGGAGGGGAGAGGCTGGTGTTGTCAAAGGCACCAAGGAAGCTTTTCCAGATGCTGGGGGGGTGTGTCTTAGACAGGAACACTCACAGGTAGCGCCTGAGGAGACGCTGGTGGTCGGCAGGGACTGAAACTGTACAATGGATTTTTTTTTACAAAAGACAGAAATGGGGAAGAGCCTCATTCAGTGTCAGTGGGAGTGTTCAGGGGCACCATTAATCAGTTCGACCTAGTGGATGTTTGGAGACCTAAACATCCTGACACCAGACAGTATACATGGGTGAAGGTTTTTGGGGCTAGGGTGAGTGCAGCCCAACACCAGACAGTATACATGGGTGAAGGTTTTTGGGGCTAGGGTGAGTGCAGCCCAACACCAGACAGTATACATGGGTGAAGGTTTTTGGGGCTAGGGTGAGTGCAGCACAACACCAGACAGTATACATGGGTGAAGGTTTTTGGGGCTAGGGTGAGTGCAGCCCAACACCAGACAGTATACATGGGTGAAGGTTTTTGGGGCTAGGGTGAGTGCAGCCCAACACCAGACAGTATACATGGGTGAAGGTTTTGGGGCTAGGGTGAGTGCAGCCCAACACCAGACAGTATACCATGGGTGAAGGTTTTGGGGCTAGGGTGAGTGCAGCACAACACCAGACAGTATACATGGGTGAAGGTTTTTTGGGGCTAGGGTGAGTGCAGCCCAACACCAGACAGTATACATGGGTGAAGGTTTTGGGGCTAGGGGTGAGTGCAGCACAACACCAGACAGTATACATGGGTGAAGGTTTTGGGGCTAGGGGTGAGTGCAGCCCAACACCAGACAGTATACATGGGTGAAGGTTTTGGGGCTAGGGTGAGTGCAGCCCAACACCAGACAGTATACATGGGTGAAGGTTTTTGGGGCTAGGGTGAGTGCAGCCCAACACCAGACAGTATACATGGGTGAAGGTTTTTGGGGCTAGGGTGAGTGCAGCACAACACCAGACAGTATACATGGGTGAAGGTTTTGGGGCTAGGGTGAGTGCAGCCCAACACCAGACAGTATACATGGGTGAAGGTTTTTGGGGCTAGGGTGAGTGCAGCCCAACACCAGACAGTATACATGGGTGAAGGTTTTTGGGGCTAGGGTGAGTGCAGCCCAACACCAGACAGTATACATGGGTGAAGGTTTTTGGGGCTAGGGTGAGTGCAGCACAACACCAGACAGTATACATGGGTGAAGGTTTTTGGGGCTAGGGTGAGTGCAGCCCAACACCAGACAGTATACATGGGTGAAGGTTTTTGGGGCTAGGGTGAGTGCAGCACAACACCAGACAGTATACATGGGTGAAGGTTTTGGGGCTAGGGTGAGTGCAGCCCAACACCAGACAGTATACATGGGTGAAGGTTTTTGGGGCTAGGGTGAGTGCAGCACAACACCAGACAGTATACATGGGTGAAGGTTTTTGGGGCTAGGGTGAGTGCAGCTCAACACCAGACAGTATACATGGTTGAAGGTTTTTGGGGCTAGGGTGAGTGCAGCTCAACACCAGACAGTATACATGGTTGAAGGTTTTTGGGCTAGGGTGAGTGCAGCACAACACCAGACAGTATACATGGGTGAAGGTTTTTGGGCTAGGGTGAGTGCAGCAGAGATGGTGGGGCAAGGCAATGTCGGCCTCCAGGGTAATTTAGCCGAATTGCGTAGGGACCTGGGCAGTTTTTTCCAGGTTAAAGCAAAGGGAGCACTTGTAAGAGCCAGGTTCTCCATGCTCAAGGAGATGGATGCTCCCAGCTCCTTCTTCTTTGGTTTGGAAAGACAGAGTGGTGAAGCCAAGGGTATGCATTGTCTACGGCTGTCTGATGGGCGGGTGACCTCTGTGGTGGGGAGATGTGGCTGTCTGATGGGCAGGTGACCTCTGTGGTGGGGAGATGTGGCTGTCTGATGGGCAGGTGACCTCTGTGGTGGGGAGATGTGGCTGTCTGATGGGGGGTGACCTCTGTGGAGGGGAGATGTGGCTGTCTGATGGGAGGGTGACCTCTGTGGTGGGGAGATGTGGCTGTCTGATGGAAGGGTGACCTCTGTGGTGGGGAGATGTGGCTGTCTGAAGGGCGGGTGACCTCTGTGGTGGGGAGATGTGGCTGTCTGAAGGGCAGGTGGACTGTGGAGTTTCTGTGTCTGTCTCTCTCTCTCCCTCCCAGTCTCTCTATCGCTCTGTGTCTGTGTCTCTCTCTCTCTCCCTCCCAGTCCCTCTATCGCTCTGTGTCTGTGTCTCTCTCTCTCCCTCCCAGTCTCTCTATCACTCTGTGTCTGTGTCTCTCTCTCTCCCTCCCAGTCTCTCTATCGCTCTGTGTCTGTGTCTCTCTCCCTCCCAGTCTCTCTATCGCTCTGTGTCTCTCTCTCTCCCTCCCAGTCTCTCTATCGCTCTGTGTCTGTGTCTCTCTCTCTCACCCTCCCAGTCTCTCTATCGCTCTGTGTCTGTCTCTCTCTCTCTCCCTCCCAGTCCCTCTATCGCTCTGTGTCTGTGTCTCTCTCTCTCCCTCCCAGTCTCTCTATCACTCTGTGTCTGTGTCTCTCTCTCTCCCTCCCAGTCTCTCTATCGCTCTGTGTCTGTGTCTCTCTCTCTCTCCCTCCCAGTCTCTCTATCGCTCTGTGTCTCTCTCTCTCTCCCTCCCAGTCTCTCTATCGCTCTGTGTCTCTCTCTCTCCCTCCCAGTCTCTCTATGGCTCTGTGTCTCTCTCTCTCCCTCCCAGTCTCTCTATGGCTCTGTGTCTCTCTCTCTCCCTCCCAGTCTCTCTATCGCTCTGTGTCTGTCTCTCTCTCTCTCCCTCCCAGTCTCTCTATCGCTCTGTGTCTCTCTCTCTCCCTCCCAGTCTCTCTATGGCTCTGTGTCTCTCTCTCTCCCTCCCAGTCTCTCTATGGCTCTGTGTCTCTCTCTCTCTCCCTCCCAGTCTCTCTATCGCTCTGTGTCTGTCTCTCTCTCTCTCCCTCCCAGTCTCTCTATGGCTCTGTGTCTGTGTCTCTCTCTCTCCCTCCCAGTCTCTCTATGGCTCTGTGTCTGTCTCTCTCTCTCTCTCCCTCCCAGTCTCTCTATGGCTCTGTGTCTGTGTCTCTCTCTCTCTCCCTCCCAGTCTCTCTATCGCTCTGTGTCTGTCTCTCTCTCTCTCCCTCCCAGTCTCTCTATCGCTCTGTGTCTGTGTCTCTCTCTCTCTCCCTCCCAGTCTCTCTATCGCTCTGTGTCTGTGTCTGTCTCTCTCCCTCCCAGTCTCTCTATCGCTCTGTGTCTCTCTCTCTCTCCCTCCCAGTCTCTCTTTCGCTCTGTGTCTCTCTCTCTCTCCCTCCCAGTCTCTCTATCGCTCTGTGTCTCTCTCTCTCTCCCTCCCAGTCTCTCTATGGCTCTGTGTCTGTGTCTCTCTCTCTCTCCCTCCCAGTCTCTCTATCGCTCTGTGTCTGTGTCTCTCTCTCTCCCTCCCAGTCTCTCTATCACTCTGTGTCTGTGTCTCTCTCTCTCCCTCCCAGTCTCTCTATCGCTCTGTGTCTGTCTCTCTCTCCCTCCCAGTCTCTCTATCACTCTGTGTCTGTGTCTCTCTCCCTCCCAGTCTCTCTATCACTCTGTGTCTGTGTCTCTCTCTCTCCCTCCCAGTCTCTCTATCGCTCTGTGTCTGTCTCTCTCTCTCCCTCCCAGTCTCTCTATAACACTCTGTGTCTGTGTCTCTCTCTCTCCCTCCCAGTCTCTCTATCGCTCTGTGTCTCTCTCTCTCTCCCTCCCAGTCTCTCTATCACTCTGTGTCTGTGTCTCTATCTCTCTCCCTCCCAGTCTCTCTATCGCTCTGTGTCTCTCTCTCTCTCCCTCCCAGTCTCTCTATCACTCTGTGTCTGTGTCTCTCTCTCTCTCCCTCCCAGTCTCTCTATCGCTCTGTGTCTGTGTCTCTCTCTCTCTCCCTCCCAGTCTCTCTATCGCTCTGTGTCTGTGTCTCTCTCTCTCTCCCTCCCAGTCTCTCTATCGCTCTGTGTCTGTGTCTCTCTCTCTCTCCCTCCCAGTCTCTCTATCACTCTGTGTCTGTGTCTCTCTCTCTCCCTCCCAGTCTCTCTATCGCTCTGTGTCTCTCTCTCTCTCCCTCCCAGTCTCTCTATCACTCTGTGTCTGTGTCTCTCTCTCTCCCTCCCAGTCTCTCTATCACTCTGTGTCTGTGTCTCTCTCTCTCCCTCCCAGTCTCTCTATCGCTCTGTGTCTCTCTCTCTCCCTCCCAGTCTCTCTATCGCTCTGTGTCTGTGTCTCTCTCTCCCTCCCAGTCTCTCTATCGCTCTGTGTCTGTGTCTCTCTCTCTCCCTCCCAGTCTCTCTATCGCTCTGTGTCTGTGTCTCTCTCTCTCCCTCCCAGTCTCTCTATCACTCTGTGTCTGTGTCTCTCTCTCTCCCTCCCAGTCTCTCTATCGCTCAGTGTCTCTCTCTCTCTCCCTCCCAGTCTCTCTATCGCTCAGTGTCTCTCTCTCTCTCCCTCCCAGTCTCTCTATCACTCTGTGTCTGTGTCTCTCTCTCTCCCTCCCAGTCTCTCTATCGCTCTGTGTCTGTGTCTCTCTCTCTCTCCCTCCCAGTCCCTCTATCGCTCTGTGTCTGTGTCTCTCTCTCTCCCTCCCAGTCTCTCTATCACTCTGTGTCTGTGTCTCTCTCTCTCCCTCCCAGTCTCTCTATCGCTCTGTGTCTGTGTCTCTCTCTCTCTCCCTCCCAGTCTCTCTATCGCTCTGTGTCTCTCTCTCTCTCCCTCCCAGTCTCTCTATCGCTCTGTGTCTCTCTCTCTCCCTCCCAGTCTCTCTATGGCTCTGTGTCTCTCTCTCTCCCTCCCAGTCTCTCTATGGCTCTGTGTCTCTCTCTCTCCCTCCCAGTCTCTCTATCGCTCTGTGTCTGTCTCTCTCTCTCCCTCCCAGTCTCTCTATCGCTCTGTGTCTCTCTCTCTCTCCCTCCCAGTCTCTCTATGGCTCTGTGTCTCTCTCTCTCTCCCTCCCAGTCTCTCTATGGCTCTGTGTCTCTCTCTCTCTCCCTCCCAGTCTCTCTATCGCTCTGTGTCTGTCTCTCTCTCTCTCCCTCCCAGTCTCTCTATGGCTCTGTGTCTGTGTCTCTCTCTCTCTCCCTCCCAGTCTCTCTATGGCTCTGTGTCTGTCTCTCTCTCTCTCTCCCTCCCAGTCTCTCTATGGCTCTGTGTCTGTGTCTCTCTCTCTCTCCCTCCCAGTCTCTCTATCGCTCTGTGTCTGTCTCTCTCTCTCTCTCCCTCCCAGTCTCTCTATGGCTCTGTGTCTGTCTCTCTCTCTCTCCCTCCCAGTCTCTCTATCGCTCTGCGTCTCTCTCTCCTCTCTCCTCCCCCAGTCTCTCTATCGCTCTGTGTCTGTGTCTCTCTCTCTCTCCCTCCCAGTCTCTCTATCGCTCTGTGTCTGTGTCTCTCTCTCTCCCTCCCAGTCTCTCTATCGCTCTGTGTCTGTGTCTGTCTCTCTCTCTCCTCCCAGTCTCTCTATCGCTCTGTGTCTGTGTCTCTCTCTCTCTCCCTCCCAGTCTCTCTATCGCTCTGTGTCTGTGTCTCTCTCTCTCCCCTCCCAGTCTCTCTATCGCTCTGTGTCTGTGTCTCTCTCTCTCTCCCTCCCAGTCTCTCTATCGCTCTGTGTCTGTGTCTCTCTCTCTCCTCCCAGTCTCTCTATCGCTCTGCGTCTGTCTCTCTCTCCCTCCCAGTCTCTCTATCGCTCTGTGTCTGTGTCTCTCTCTCTCCCTCCCAGTCTCTCTATCGCTCTGTGTCTGTGTCTCTCTCTCTCCTCCCAGTCTCTCTATCGCTCTGTGTCTGTGTCTCTCTCTCCCTCCCAGTCTCTCTATCGCTCTGTGTCTGTGTCTGTCTCTCTCTCCCTCCCAGTCTCTCTATCGCTCTGTGTCTGTGTCTGTCTCTCTCCCTCCCAGTCTCTCTATCACTCTGTGTCTGTGTCTGTCTCTCTCCCTCCCAGTCTCTCTATCGCTCTGTGTCTGTGTCTGTCTCTCTCCCTCCCAGTCTCTCTATCACTCTGTGTCTGTGTCTCTCTCTCTCCCTCCCAGTCTCTCTATCGCTCTGTGTCTGTCTCTCTCTCTCACTCTCTCTCCTTCCCAGTCTCTCTATCGCTCTGTGTCTGTCTCTCTCTCTCTCCCTCCCAGTCTCTCTATCGCTCTGTGTCTGTGTCTCTCTCTCCCTCCCAGTCTCTCTATCGCTCTGTGTCTGTCTCTCTCTCTCTCCCTCCCAGTCTCTCTATCGCTCTGTGTCTCTCTCTCTCTCTCCCTCCCAGTCTCTCTATCGCTCTGTGTCTGTGTCTCTCTCTCTCTCCCTCCCAGTCTCTCTATCACTCTGTGTCTGTGTCTCTCTCTCTCCCTCCCAGTCTCTCTATCGCTCTGTGTCTGTGTCTCTCTCTCTCCCTCCCAGTCTCTCTATCGCTCTGTGTCTGTGTCTCTCTCCCTCCCAGTCTCTCTATCGCTCTGTGTCTGTGTCTCTCTCCCTCCCAGTCTCTCTATCGCTCTGTGTCTGTCTCTCTCTCTCCCTCCCAGTCTCTCTATCGCTCTGTGTCTGTCTCTCTCTCCCTCCCAGTCTCTCTATCGCTCTGTGTCTGTCTCTCTCTCCCTCCCAGTCTCTCTATCGCTCTGCGTCTCTCTCTCTCTCCCTCCCAGTCTCTCTATCGCTCTGTGTCTCTCTCTCTCTCTCCCTCCCAGTCTCTCTATCGCTCTGTGTCTCTCTCTCTCTCTCCCTCCCAGTCTGTCTATCGCTCTGTGTCT
Source organism: Oncorhynchus masou masou (assembly GCF_036934945.1). NCBI lineage: Eukaryota > Metazoa > Chordata > Actinopteri > Salmoniformes > Salmonidae > Oncorhynchus > Oncorhynchus masou. The sequence goes on from NW_027000218.1 coordinate 7,217, forward strand.
CTCTCTCTCTCTCACTCTCTCTCCTTCCCAGTCTCTCTATCGCTCTGCGTCTCTCTCTCTCTCCCTCCCAGTCTCTCTATGGCTCTGCGTCTGTGTCTCTCTCTCTCTCCCTCCCAGTCTCTCTATCACTCTGTGTCTGTGTCTCTCTCTCTCCCTCCCAGTCTCTCTATCGCTCTGTGTCTGTGTCTGTCTCTCTCCCTCCCAGTCTCTCTATCGCTCTGCGTCTGTGTCTCTCTCCCTCCCAGTCTCTCTATCGCTCTGTGTCTGTGTCTCTCTCTCTCTCTCCCAGTCTCTCTATCGCTCTGTGTCTGTGTCTCTCTCTCTCCAGTCTCTCTATCGCTCTGTGTCTGTGTCTCTCTCTCCCTCCCAGTCTCTGACGCTCTGTGTCTGTGTCTCTCTCTCCCTCCCCCAGTCTCTCTATCGCTCTGTGTCTGTGTCTCTCTCTCTCCCCTCCCAGTCTCTCTATCGCTCTGTGTCTGTGTCTCTCTCTCTCCCTCCCAGTCTCTCTATCGCCTCTGTGTCTGTGTCTCTCTCTCCCTCTCCCAGTCTCTCTATCGCTCTGTGTCTGTGTCTGTCTCTCCCTCCCAGTCTCTCTATCGCTCTGTGTCTGTCTCTCTCTCTCCCTCCCAGTCTCTCTATCGCTCTGTGTCTCTCTCTCTCTCCCTCCCAGTCTCTCTATGGCTCTGTGTCTCTCTCTCTCCCTCCCAGTCTCTCTATCGCTCTGTGTCTGTGTCTCTCTCTCTCTCCCTCCCAGTCTCTCTATCGCTCTGTGTCTGTGTCTCTCTCTCTCTCCCTCCCAGTCTCTCTATCGCTCTGTGTCTGTGTCTCTCTCTCTCTCCCTCCCAGTCCCTCTATCGCTCTGTGTCTGTCTCTCTCTCTCTCTCTCTCCTTCCCAGTCTCTCTATCGCTCTGTGTCTGTGTCTCTCTCTCCCTCCCAGTCTCTCTATCGCTCTGTGTCTGTGTCTGTCTCTCTCCCTCCCAGTCTCTCTATCACTCTGTGTCTGTGTCTGTCTCTCTCCCTCCCAGTCTCTCTATCGCTCTTTGTCTGTGTCTGTCTCTCTCCCTCCCAGTCTCTCTATCGCTCTGTGTCTGTGTCTCTCTCTCTCCCTCCCAGTCTCTCTATCACTCTGTGTCTGTGTCTGTCTCTCTCCCTCCCAGTCTCTCTATCGCTCTGTGTCTGTGTCTCTCTCTCTCCCTCCCAGTCTCTCTATCGCTCTGTGTCTGTGTCTCTCTCTCTCCCTCCCAGTCTCTCTATCGCTCTGTGTCTCTCTCTCTCTCCCTCCCAGTCTCTCTATCGCTCTGTGTCTGTGTCTCTCTCTCTCTCCCTCCCAGTCTCTCTATCACTCTGTGTCTTTCTCTCTCTCCCTCCCAGTCTCTCTATCGCTCTGTGTCTGTGTCTCTCTCTCTCTCCCTCCCAGTCTCTCTATGGCTCTGTGTCTGTCTCTCTCTCTCCCTCCCAGTCTCTCTATCGCTCTGTGTCTCTCTCTCTCTCCCTCCCAGTCTCTCTATCGCTCTGTGTCTCTCTCTCTCTCCCTCCCAGTCTCTCTATGGCTCTGTGTCTGTCTCTCTCTCCCTCCCAGTCTCTCTATGGCTCTGTGTCTGTCTCTCTCTCTCCCTCCCAGTCTCTCTATCGCTCTGTGTCTCTCTCTCTCTCCCTCCCAGTCTCTCTATGGCTCTGTGTCTGTCTCTCTCTCTCCCTCCCAGTCACTCTATCGCTCTGTGTCTCTCTCTCTCCCTCCCAGTCTCTCTATCACTCTGTGTCTGTGTCTCTCTCTCCCTCCCAGTCT
>NW_027000219.1:0-9001 GCF_036934945.1 Oncorhynchus masou masou
AACTCATGAGCAAATATTCCATTAGCGGTAAACTCATGAGCAAATATTCCATTGGCCCGGTAAACTCATGAGCAAATATTCCATTGGCGTGTAAACTCATGAGCAAATATTCCATTGGCGGTAAACCCATGAGCAAATATTCCATTGGCGGTAAACTCATGAGCAAATATTCCGGTGGCGGTAAAACTCATGAGCAAATATTCCATTGAAGGTAACCAAAGGAGCAACATCCCATTGGCGGCCAAACTCATGAGCAAATATCCCATTGGCGGTAAAACTCATGAGCAAATATCACATTGGCCGGTATACCCATGAGCAAACATGCTCGTGGCTGGCCAAACTCATGAAGCAAATATTCCATTGGCGGTAAACTCATGAGCAAATATCCCATTGTGTAAACTCATGAGCAAATATTCCATTGGCGAGTAAACTAACATGAGCAAATATTCCGTTGGCGGTAAACTCATGAGCAAATATCCATTACGGCAAACTTATGAGGAGCATGTTATAATACTAGCTAAGAGAGTAGATCTTTCAGGTGTTTAAAGTGGGTTTAGTTATCAGCTGAGTTTGATTTAACTGTACAAATATATTCCAGCCTATCAGAGACGGCGCAGCCAATCCAGTGGTTAAATGTCATATTATATAGAATATGACTGTGACAGAGCCTGGGGTGAGCCACTGCCATGGACCAGAGCCTCAGTGGGTCTCAGGGGTACAGAGGCAGAGTAAATGCTTCAAACGTAGGTTTTATCTCATAATTAACCAACAGAAATGTTTTACAAATAAGAAAAAGTATAACTTCAAATAACGTCAAGGTTATCTTTAAACTGGAGTATTTCAGGCCCAACCAGTCTGGCTGCCATCCCCAGTCCCTCTCCCTCGACTGGGCAGCAGCAGACTCATCAACTGTTGGGGCTGATTGCCCAGAAATTCACACACTTGACTGATTATTACCCTCAGCTGGGCTCCCATTAGCCTTCCCAACAAGAAGGTGCCGGAAGTGCGATGGAAGGGCTTGCCTCCTCATACACCACAATGACATTTAATCGACTACAAATTACATGACCCTCCCTGGACTAAATTAATAAAGTACTAAACTCTCCCCACTGACTGAAATTGAAAAAAGCCCTCACATGACCGTCCCTCTATTTACATTTTTTTATTTTTTTATTTCACCTTTATTTAACCAGGTAGTCAAGTTGAGAACAACTTCTCATTTACAATTGCGACCTGGCCAAGATATACTGACCCTCCTCCATTTACATGACCCTCCCATATTTACAATGATCCTCCCCCATTTACATGACCCTCCCCCATTTACATGACCCTCCCATATTTACAATGACCCTCCCCCATTTACATGACCCTCCCCCATTTTCCTCCGGGTAACAACTGTGTTAATTTTGACCACTCCCTTAGTTGAGTGTTAGTTATTGAAGGTTGCTTAGTGGAAATGTAGTTTCTTAGTATTTATGTTTTGTTTATTTGCACTAAAGAATAGAAGTGAAAGACAAAACAGTGCAGATAAAGTGGTATAAATGATGTGCAGGTGTGATTGGAAGAACCAAAGGGCTGATATGAAATACACAACTACAAATTGAATTACAAAAACTGAGGTTGTTCAATCAGTTAAACAAAGCATATTAATTATAAACGTACATGATATACCTAGTATACAAGGAAAACATGTGTGTGTGTGTGTGTGTGTGTGTGCAGTGCGTGACGCTGTGTGTGCTGTGTGTGTGTGTAGATTGTACTGATAGTAGTTTGGTTCATCAGGCTGACCTCCAGTCTGCATGGAGGAGATTACTGAAGTAGCTTGGTTCATCAGGCTGACCCCCAGTCTTCATGGGGGATACTGAGTAGTTTGGTTCATCAGGCTGACCTCCAGTCTTCATGGAGGTTACTGAGTAGTTTGGTTCATCAGGCTGACCTCCAGTCTCCATGGAGATTACTGAGTAGTTTGGTTCATCAGGCTGACCCCAGTCTTCATAGGAGATCACTGAGTAGCTTGGTTCATCAGTGACCTCCAGCTTCATGGAGTACTGAGTAGTTTGGTTCATCAGGCTGACCTCCAGTCTTCATGGGAGATTACTGAGTAGTTTGGTTCATCAGGCTGACCTCCAGTCTTCATGAGGAGATTACTGAGTAGTTTGGTTCATCAGGCTGACCTCCAGTCTTCATGGAGGAGATTACTGAGTAGTTTGGTTCATCAGGCTGACCCCCAGTCTTCATGGAGGAGATTACTGAGTAGTTTGGTTCATCAGGCTGACCTCCAGTCTTCATGGAGGAGATTACTGAGTAGTTTGGTTCATCAGGCTGACCCCAGTCTACATGGAGGAGATTACTGAGTAGTTTGGTTCATCAGGCTGACCCCCAGTCTTCATGGAGGAGATTACTGAGTAGTTTGGTTCATCAGGCTGACCCCCAGTCTCCATGGAGGAGATTACTGAGTAGTTTGGTTCATCAGGCTGACCCCCAGTCTTCATGGAGGAGATTACTGAGTAGTTTGGTTCATCAGGCTGACCCCCAGTCTTCATGGAGATTACTGAGTAGTTTGGTTCATCAGGCTGACCTCCAGTCTTCATGGAGGAGATTACTGAGTAGTTTGGTTCATCAGGCTGACCCCCAGTCTTCATGGTCCATCAGGCTGACCTCCAGTCTTCATTGAGGAGATTACTGAGTAGTTTGGTTCATCAGGCTGACCTCCAGTCTTCATGGAGGAGATTACTGAGTAGTTTGGTTCATCAGGCTGACCCCCAATCTTCATGGTTCGTCAGGCTGACCTCCAGTCTTCATGGTTCATCAGGCTGGCCTCCAGTCTTCATGGAGGAGATTACTGAGTAGTTTGGTTCATCAGGCTGACCTCCAGTCTTCATGGAGGAGATTACTGAGTAGTTTGGTTCATCAGGCTGACCCCCAGTCTTCATGGAGATTACTGAGTAGTTTGGTTCATCAGGCTGACCTCCAGTCTTCATGGAGGAGATTACTGAGTAGTTTGGTTCATCAGGCTGACCTCCAGTCTCCATGGAGATTACTGAGTAGTTTGGTTCATCAGGCTGACCTCCAGTCTTTATGGAGATTACTGAGTAGTTTGGTTCATCAGGCTGACCTCCAGTCTTCATGGTGGAGATTACTGAGTAGTTTGGTTCATCAGGCTGACCTCCAGTCTTCATGGAGGAGATTACTGAGTAGTTTGGTTCATCAGGCTGACCTCCAGTCTTCATGGAGATTACTGAGTAGTTTGGTTCATCAGGCTGACCTCCAGTCTACATGGAGGAGATTACTGAGTAGTTTGGTTCATCAGGCTGACCTCCAGTCTACATGGAGATTACTGAGTAGTTTGGTTCATCAGGCTGACCCCCAGTCTACATGGAGGAGATTACTGAGTAGTTTGGTTCATCAGGCTGACCCCCAGTCTTCATGGAGATTAATGAGTAGTTTGGTTCATCAGGCTGACCTCCAGTCTTCATGGAGGAGATTACTGAGTAGTTTGGTTCATCAGGCTGACCCCCAGTCTTCATGGAGGAGATTACTGAGTAGTTTGGTTCATCAGGCTGACCCCCAGTCTTCATGGAGGAGATTACTGAGTAGTTTGGTTCATCAGGCTGACCTCCAGTCTTCATGGAGGAGATTACTGAGTAGTTTGGTTCATCAGGCTGACCCCCAGTCTTCATGGTCCATCAGGCTGACCTCCAGTCTTCATGAAGGAGATTACTGAGTAGTTTGGTTCATCAGGCTGACCCCCAGTCTCCATGGAGATTACTGAGTAGTTTGGTTCATCAGGCTGACCTCCAATCTTCATGGTTCGTCAGGCTGACTGAGTCTTCATGGTTCATCAGGCTGGCCTCCAGTCTTCATGGAGGAGATTACTGAGTAGTTTGGTTCATCAGGCTGACCTCCAGTCTTCATGGAGGAGATTACTGAGTAGTTTGGTTCATCAGGCTGACCTCCAGTCTTCATGGAGGAGATTACTGAGTAGTTTGGTTCATCAGGCTGACCTCCAGTCTTCATGGAGAGATTACTGAGTAGTTTGGTTCATCAGGCTGACCCCAGTCTTCATGGTTCATCAGGCTGACCTCCAGTCTTCATGGAGGAGATTACTGAGTAGTTTGGTTCATCAGGCTGACCTCCAGTCTTCATGGAGATTACTGAGTAGTTTGGTTCATCAGGCTGACCTCCAGTCTTCATGGAGGGATTACTGAGTAGTTTGGTTCATCAGGCTGACCTCCAGTCTTCATGGAGGATTACTGAGTAGTTTGGTTCATCAGGCTGACCTCCAGTCTACATGAGAGATTACTGAGTAGTTTGGTTCATCAGGCTGACCTCCAGTCTCCATGGAGGAGATTACTGAGTAGTTTGGTTCATCAGGCTGACCTCCAGTCTACATGGAGAGATTACTGAGTAGTTTGGTTCATCAGGCTGACCCCCAGTCTCCATGGAGATTACTGAGTAGTTTGGTTCATCAGGCTGACCCCCAGTCTTCATGGAGGAGATTACTGAGTAGTTTGGTTCATCAGGCTGACCCCCAGTCTCCATGGAGAGATTACTGAGTAGTTTGGTTCATCAGGCTGACCTCCAGTCTTCATGGAGGAGATTACTGAGTAGTTTGGTTCATCAGGCTGACCTCCAGTCTTCATGGAGGAGATTACTGAGTAGTTTGGTTCATCAGGCTGACCCCCAGTCTTCATGGAGAGATTACTGAGTAGTTTGGTTCATCAGGCTGACCCCCAGTCTTCATGGAGATTACTGAGTAGTTTGGTTCATCAGGCTGACCCCCAGTCTTCATGGAGGAGATTACTGAGTAGTTTGGTTCATCAGGCTGACCTCCAGTCTTCATGGAGGAGATTACTGAGTAGTTTGGTTCATCAGGCTGACCTCCAGTCTTCATGGAGGAGATTACTGAGTAGTTTGGTTCATCAGGCTGACCTCCAGTCTTCATTGAGGAGATTACAGAGTAGTTTGGTTCATCAGGCTGACCCCCAATCTTCATGGTTCGTCAGGCTGACCTCCAGTCTTCATGAAGGAGATTACTGAGTGTTTGGTTCATCAGGCTGGCCTCCAGTCTTCATGGAGGTGATTACTGAGTAGTTTTGGTTCATCAGGCTGACCTCCAGTCTTCATGGAGGAGATTACTGAGTAGTTTTGTTCATCAGGCTGACCCCCAGTCTACATGGAGGAGATTACTGAGTAGTTTGGTTCATCATGCTGACCTCCAGTCTCCATGGAGATTACTGAGTAGTTTGGTTCTTCAGGCTGACCCCCAGTCTCCATGGAGATTACTGAGTAGTTTGGTTCATCAGGCTGACCTCCAGTCTCCATGGAGATTACTGAGTAGTTTGGTTCATCAGGCTGACCCCCAGTCTACATGGTTCATCAGGCTGACCTCCAGTCTTCATAGAGGAGATTACTGAGTAGTTTGGTTCATCAGGCTGACCCCAGTCTACATGGTTCATCAGGCTGACCCCCAGTCTTCATAGAGGAGATTACTGAGTAGTTTGGTTCATCAGGCTGACCTCCAGTCTTCATGGTTCGTCAGGCTGAACCCCAGTCTACATTGAGGGGATAGAGGTGGTTAGTTAGTGGAGGTTGGTTAGTAGAGATTGGTTGGTGGAGGTTGGTTAGTGGAGTTTGGAAAGGTGAGGTTGGTTAGTGTAGATTGGTTAGTGGAGGATGGTTAGTGGAGTTTTTGTTGGCGGAGGCTGGTTAGTGGAGGTTTTTAGTGGAGTTTAGTTAGTGGAGGTTGGTTAGTGGAGGTTGGATAGTGGAGTTTGGTTAGTGGAGATTGGTTAGTGGGAGGTTCGTTAGTGGATGTTGGTTAGTACAGGTTGGATAGTGGAGGTTGGTTAGTGGAGTTTAGTTAATGGAGGTTGGTTAGTGGAGGTTGAATGGTGGAGGTTGGTTAGTACAGGTTGGATAGTGGAGTTTGGTTAGTGGAGATTGGTTAGTGGAGGTTCGTTAGTGGATGTTGGTTAGTACAGGTTGGATAGTGGAGGTTGGTTAGTGGAGTTTAGTTAGTGGAGGTTGGTTAGTGGAGATTGGTTAGTGGAGTTTAGTTAGTGGAGGTTGGTTAGTGGAGGTTGGATAGTGGAGGTTGGTTAGTACAGGTTGGATAGTGGAGATTGGTTAGTGGAGATTGGTTAGTGGAGTTTAGTTAGTGGAGGTTGAATGGTGGAGATTGGTTAGTTCAGGTTGGATAGTGGAGATTGGTTAGTGGAGATTGGTTAGTGGAGTTTAGTTAGTGGAGGTTGAATGGTGGAGGTTAGTTAGTAACTTATTCACTTTCTTCCACTCAGGGCGTCTACTACTACTGTCTGTCTGCACAGGGATTCTACTCCAACTGTCTGTCTGCACAGGGATTCTACTCCAACTGTCTGTCTGCACAGGGATTCTACTCCAACTGTCTGTCTGCACAGGGATTCTACTCCAACTGTCTGTCTGCACAGGGCTTCTTCTCACTACTGTCTGTCTGCACAGGGATTCTACTCCAACTGTCTGTCTGCACAGGGATTCTACTCCAACTGTCTGTCTGCACAGGGATTCTACTCCAACTGTCTGTCTGCACAGGGCTTCTTCTACTACTGTCTGTCTGCACAGGGATTCTGCTCCAACTGTCTGTCTGCACAGGGATTCTACTCCAACTGTCTGTCTGCACAGGGATTCTACTCCAACTGTCTGTCTGCACAGGGATTCTACTACTACTGTCTGTCTGCACAGGGCTTCTACTACTACTGTCTGTCTGCACAGGGTTCTATTCCTACTCTCTATCTGCACAAGGCTTCTATCTCCTACTGTCTGTCTGCACAGGGTTCTATTCCTACTGTCTGTCTGCACCGGACTTCTATCTTCTACTGTCTGTCTGCACATGGCTTCTATCTCCTACTGTCTGTCTGCACAGGGCTTCTATCTCCTACTGTCTGTCTGCACAGGGCTTCTATCTCCTACTGTCTGTCTGCACAGGGCTTCTATCTCCTACTGTCTGTCTGCACAGGGCTTCTATCTCCTACTGTCTGTCTGCACAGGGCTTCTATCTCCTACTGTCTGTCTGCACAGGGCTTCATCTCCTACTGTCTGTCTGCACAGGGCTTCTATCTCCTACTGTCTGTCTGCACAGGGCTCTATCTCCTACTGTCTGTCTGCACAGGGTTCTGTCCCTACTGTCTGTCTGCACAGGACTTCTATCTTCTACTGTCTGTCTGCTAGAGGCTTCTATCTCACTGTCTGTCTGGACAGGACTTCTATCTCCTACTGTCTGTCTGCACATGGCTTCTATCTCCTACTGTCTGTCTGGACAGGGCTTCTATCTCCTACTGTCTGTCTGCACAGGGCTTCTATCTCCTACTGTCTGTCTGCACAGGGCTTCTATCTCCTACTGTCTGTCTGCAGAGGGCTTCTATCTCTTACTGTCTGTCTGCACAGGGGCTTCTATCTCCTACTGTCTGTCTGCACAGGGCTTCTATCTCCTACTGTCTGTCTGCACAGGGCTTCTATCTCCTACTGTCTGTCTGCACAGGGCTTCTATCTCCTACTGTCTGTCTGCACAGGGCTTCTATCTCCTACTGTCTGTCTGCACAGGGCTTCTATCTCCTACTGTCTGTCTGCCTGGGCTTCTATCTCCTACTGTCTGTCTGCAGAACTTCTATCTCCTACTGTCTGTCTGCACAGGGCTTCTATCTCCTACTGTCTGTCTGCACAGGGCTTCTATCTCCTACTGTCTGTCTGCACAGGGCTTCTATCTCCTACTGTCTGTCTGCACATGGCTTCTATCTCCTACTGTCTGTCTGCACATGGCTTCTATCTCCTACTGTCTGTCTGCACAGGGCTTCTATCTCCTACTGTCTGTCTGCACAGGGCTTCTATCTCCTACTGTCTGTCTGCACAGGGCTTCTATCTCCTACTGTCTGTCTGCACAGGGCTTCTATCTCCTGCTGTCTGTCTGCACAGGGCTTCTATCTCTGCTGTCTGTCTGCACAGGGCTTCTATCTCCTACTGTCTGTCTGCACAGGGCTTCTATCTCCTACTGTCTGTCTGCACAGGGGCTTCTATCTCCTACTGTCTGTCTGCACAGGGGCTTCTATCTCCTACTGTCTGTCTGCACAGGGCTTCCCTATCTCCTACTGTCTGTCTGCACAGGGCTTCTATCTCCTACTGTCTGTCTGCACAGGGCTTCTATCTCCTACTGTCTGTCTGCACAGGGCTTCTATCTCCTACTGTCTGTCTGCACAGGGCTTCTATCTCCTACTGTCTGTCTGCACCGGACTTCTATCTCCTACTGTCTGTGCACAGAGACTTCTATCTCCTACTGTCTGTCTGCACAGGGCTTCTATCTCCTACTGTCTGTCTGCACAGGGCTTCTATCTCCTACTGTCTGTCTGCACAGGGCTTCTATCTCCTACTGTCTGTCTGCACCTGACTTCTATCTCCTACTGTCTGTCTGCACAGGGCTTCCTGCTATCTCCTACTGTCTGTCTGCTGGGGCTTCTATCTCCTACTGTCTGTCTGCACAGGGCTTCTATCTCCTACTGTCTGTCTGCACAGGGCTTCTATCTCCTGCTGTCTGTCTGCACAGGGCTTCTATCTCCTACTGTCTGTCTGCACAGGGCTTCCTATCTCCTACTGTCTGTCTGCACAGGGGCTTCCTCCTACTGTCTGTCTGCACGGTTCTATCTCCTACTGTCTGTCTGCACAGGGGCTTCTATCTCCTACTGTCTGTCTGCACAGGGCTTCTATCTCCTACTGTCTGTCTGCACAGGGCTTCTATCTCCTACTGTCTGTCTGCACAGGGCTTCTATCTCCTACTGTCTGTCTGCACAGGGCTTCTATATCTCCTGCTGTCTGTCTGCACAGGGGCTTCCTCCTACTGTCTGTCTGCACGGTTCTATCTCCTACTGTCTGTCTGCTGGGGGCTTCTATCTCCTACTGTCTGTCTGCACAGGGCTTCTATCTCCTACTGTCTGTCTGCACAGGGCTTCTATCTCCTACTGTCTGTCTGCACAGG
>NW_027000220.1:0-8997 GCF_036934945.1 Oncorhynchus masou masou
TCAGATTAACTCATGTTTATTAACTCAGGTTTTCACCCAGCAGTTGGAGCTGTGGCTGGAAGGTGGCTGTTTGAATCCAGGCGCTGGAAAAAACTAATTGATCTGACCACTGGAAGGCTGTTGGCTTCACCTCAAAGCATCGTCTTGTGCTTTTGGCAATGATTTATGTAGAATAATTATGTAGAATATTTATGCATAATAAGTGATACCATATATAGCATTTTGTCTTCATTTTGGCAGATTAACTCATGCTTATTCCCCAAGATTAACTCAGGTTTTCACCCAGTGGCTAAGGAGTTGGACCTGTGGCCTAAAGTTGGCTGGTTCAAATCCCGGTGGAAAATTTGCTAACTGCTAGGGTTGCGTGATGTCATTTATATTCCGAGGTTGTTTACTCGCAATATTAGATATTAAGGTGATTTTTTATAATGCATGTATACTAAGGTTGAGGTTTTGACTAGTGATTATTTACCTGGGATTCAATACCTGCTATAGTCACTTGTTTTTCTCACCCAATAGCAACACAGCCCTAATAGGAGATATACAGCTAACTAAAGTAATGAGACCATTTTAGAAAATCATGAGACATATGGGCTGTGGTTGCTGCTATTTTATGTCAATCATATTGCTGCTTGTAGACTATAACTGATGCTTCATGGTCCATCATATTGCTGCTTGTAGACTATAACTGATGCTTCATGGTCCATCATATTGCTGCTTGTAGACTATAACTGATGCTTCATGGTCCATCATATTGCTGCTTGTAGCCTATAACTGATGCTTCATGGTCCATCATATTGCTGCTTGTAGCCTATAACTGATGCTTCATGGTCCATCATATTTGCTTGTAACTCATAACTGATGCTTCTTGGTCCATCATACTTGTAGCCTGTAACTGATGCTTCATGGTCCATCATATTGCTGCTTGTAGCCTATAACTGATGCTTCATGGTCCATCATATTGCTGCTTGTAAACTATAACTGATGCTTCGTGGTCCATCATATTGCTGCTTGTAACCTATAACTGATGCTTCATGGTCCATCATATTGCTGCTTGTAGCCGATGCTTGTCTATAACTGATGCTTCATGGTCCATCATATTGCTGCTTGTAACCTATAACTGATGCTTCATGGTCCATCATATTGCTGCTTGTAGACTATAACTGATGCTTCATGGTCCATCATATTGCTGCTTGTAACCTATAACTGATGCTTCTTGGTCCATCATATTGCTGCTTGTAGCCTATAACTGATGCTTCATGGTCCATCATATTGCTGCTTGTAGCCTATAACTGATGCTTCATGGTCCATCATATTGCTGCTTGTAGCCTATAACTGATGCTTCATGGTCCATCATATTGCTGCTTGTAGCCTATAACTGATTCTTCATGGTCCATCATATTGCTGCTTGTAGCCTATAACTGATGCTTCATGGTCCATCATATTGCTGTAGTTAAGAGTTAACAGCAGGTGTCTTGATAATACTGTAGAATAATGCAGTGAGTCAGTGGTTCCTGCGCCTCATGTAATTGCTTTGTAGTAGTTAAAATAATGTTTTATATTTCTGTGTGATCAATCCATTAATAATATAGACCTACATGCAACAGCAAGTCTTGTGCTTTTGGTGCTGAGTTATGTATAATAATTATGTATAACTGCATAGCATTTTGTCTTCATTTTGGCAGATTAACTCATGCTTATTTCTGAAGATTAACTCAGGTTGGAGTTGGAGCTGTGACCGAAAGGTGGCTGGTTGAATCCCGGGCCGGGCGCTGGAAAAAACAGGTGGAATTGATCTGACCACTGGAGGGCTGCTGGGTTCACATCCTCAAAACATGAACCTTTTGTTGATCAGAACTCTAGATGTTCTTCTTCACTGAACCCCAAAATATATATATAACTTTTATTGATTTCATATTTTAAGGAAGTGATAGAAGCCTTTTGGCTCTATAAGGAACCTTGTTTTCTAAACACGTTTTTCTTTTGATGATTTAATTATCTACATCATGTTATTTGAGAGTGTATAATAATAAACACGTTTACATCATGTTATTTCAAGTTCTCCTTTGGAGCACAACATCACATTGTTAAATAATAGTCCTAAACTTGGCATGGCTATAAATTGGGCATTTGAAGGCATCTTGGGTGTAATATGAGTTTGATGAAAATGAACATTGTTGCAACGTTGTAGGCAACATTATTGGCAAGGGACTTGATACCGACTATGCCAAAGATATTTAGAGTTGTTAAACGGGTGTGAAGATTTGTACATTGCAACGAGTACAGTCAGGGTTCCGTGGAACCCCTGCAGTACCTCCACAGACCCCGGATTGAGAACCCCTGCAGTACCTCCACAGACCCCAGATTGAGAACCCCTGCAGTACCTCCACAGACCCCGGATTGAGAACCCCTGCAGTACCTCCACAGACCCCGGATTGAGAACCCCTGATTTAGCAGATGCTCTTATCCAGAGTGATTTACAGTAAGTGCTTTCATCTTAAGATAGCTATTTATTTTGGAAATAAACTTAATAAATTCTTCATAAAATTGTGATCTTACCTCTTAACTTTGGTATCATGTCCCCCAGAGAGATGCATTTTAGAGGCAGGGCCCCCCTCCTCTCTCTCCCCAGAGAGACTCATTTTAGAGCACTGACCCCTAAACAGAGATCCAACATGTTGGTTGTGGTTAATATGGTGACAACTAATTACTGAATGTCAATTGTTCACATTTATCCATTATCTCTTTTGAGAAATAAAACATTTACTAACAGACATATAGAAACAATCAGGTGATTTAATGCAATCACATGAATATGTAGTTGTGACATTTCATCTCCATGGCAACTGTCTGTAATAATAATAAGTCACTGTTTGTTAAGGTAGTTATAGACAGTACAGCAACAATAATAATAATAATAAGTCACTGTTTGTTAAGGTAGTTATAGACAGTACAGCAACAACAATAATAATAATAACTCAAAAAGTAATAATAAGTCACTGTTTGTTAAGGTAGTTCTAGACAGTACAGCAACAATAATAATAATAATAAGTCACTGTTTGTTAAGGTAGTTCTAGACAGTACAGCAACAATAATAATAATAATAAGTAGTTGTTAGTTATAGACAGTAATCAACAATAATAATAATAATAAGTCACTGTTTGTTAAGGTAGTTATAGACAGTACAGCAACACAATTATTTGTTTCTAAAAGTAGGATATTTATTGTCTTTCAATCAGTTCTTTTCTAAATGTTTCTGAGAATGTAGACAGAAGGGATAGAACGGACATGATTGATCTGAGGGGGAAATCATTGATCCATTCAGAAAGGTTTTTTTGCATCAAGTAATTGATGTTATATTATGTAAAGTAGACTAGGTTATAATGTATAGTAGTGGTTTGTTAGTGATAAGTAGCTGTTATTTTATGTAAAGTAGACTAGGTTATAATGTATGGTAGTGGGTTGTTAGTGATATGTTATATTATGTAAAGTAGACTAGGTTATAATGTATAGTAGTGGGTTGTTAGTGATATGTAGATGTTATATTATGTAAAGTAGACTAGGTTATAATGTATAATAGCAGTTTGTTAGTGATATGCAGATCGAGGTCTATACCTCAGCTATAGCCTACATATCATAGATGACCAGTCTAAACCTGTTCAGATCAGTTCACATAATGTTATAGTCCTACCAGTAGCAGGACAGAGAATGTACTGTATATAACCTACATATCATAGATGACCAGTCTAAACCTGTTCAGATCAGTTCACATAATGTTATAGTCCTACCAGTAGCAGGACAGAGAATGTACTGTATATAACCTACATATCATAGATGACCAGTCTAAACCTGTTCAGATCAGTTCACAGAGACCATCAGGTTTGTCAGCATGATAAGTGATCATAGCTCAAACCTACTCTGACTATTGAATGTCTGACATCAACTAACCTTATAATAGTGTGTAGAAAGCCAAGACCAACGAGAGTTTGCCCATCTTTCCTACGTCTCAACACATTTATCTGACTTCTAATGTACTGAGAAATATGTGCCACAGTTTCAACAGCCATTTTATAACTGCGTAGGCTACAAACATACTTTTAATTTCATATGAGGAAATCACATAACTTACAGTCACTGGTGCAGACGCCTGTTTTCTTACAGATGAAGTAGCTTTCATAGACAACTCATTCAACCAGCCTAAACAACAGTAAATACAAGATGTCAAATGGTCAAAGGAGAATACATGAAAGACAGGTATTTTGCTACAGATGTAGGATCTTAATTTGAGACAGTTTACTGAAGCAGAACAATTATGTGGATTATAATTAACATTTTAAAGTGGAAAGTGGAAATGACAAACTTCAGAAGCCTTTTAAAACATCAAATACACTGCAGGTTTTAGTTTTCCTGCAACAGGGTGATCAAATTCAGATCCTACATCTGTACAGAGATGATGTCTTTATCTGAAAAAGGAAGTTTGAGTTATTAGCAATGAAGTTGCAACTGTCAGCTGCTGTAAACCTCTGTGATTGGATGTTATAGACCCCAATCTGAACAGTTTCTTCCCGTGGTTATAGCCTTTAGCTCTATGCTCAGTCTACCTAGTTCAATATATTGTTGTACGTAAACTTTGTGCAAACTCCACCGCCTGTATTCTGTCTCTTAATGTTTTCTTTCACTAGCAGCACCATGTCACCATGTTAAATAATGTGTTCAGATGTAGGATCTTTCCAACTCTGAGGACATGTCATTGTGATGTCATTAGTTACATTTCAACCTGTTGATGAAGGCAACTAGAAGGCTGAACCCAGAAGACAACTCTAAATCAACACTTACTGATATTATCCTAAAATCCTTTCACTCGTATTATTGTGTCTCTTTGTTCAACGAATGTGGGGCAGCCTGTGCTGTTAATATAGTTGAAAACAGCGGGCAGGGAGGTCAACACCCTACGTATTGCACCAATAGGGTTAACCCACATGGTGGGAATTGTTACCTGGCTCACACAAAAGCATGTCTCAGACACCAATGTAGCAAACAGCGGGGCAGGGAAGCGAACCCAGGTTGCATGTGTTAAAGGTGAACAACCACGCATCGTGCCATTGGCATCAATTGGGTAACTTGGTTGGAATTGTGACGTGGCTCATAGTGAGGATCACTACACTATAGAGAAACTATGATACAATTACATTATCATATGAAATGTAGAGGATCACTACACTATAGAGGAACTATGATACAATTACATTATCATTTGAAATGTATAGGATCTCTACACTGTAGAGGAACTATGATACAATTACATTATCACATGAAATGTTAAATGTAGTAAAAAATGTACTATAATATATGAATGTTGACATATTGAATTTGACTTGACCACGTCCAGTCAGCTCCATGTTGTGTGATTAAACTGACTGTGTTTTACTTCCATTCACTATACTAACATTACACCATACATTTAATTTCTCTACTGTTAGGAGTGTTTTACTTCACTATACTAACATTACACCAGACATTTAATTTATCTACTGTTAGGAGTGTTATACTTCACTATACTAACATTACACCAGACATTTAATTTATCTACTGTTAGGAGTGTTTTACTGTCATTCACTATACTAACATTACACCATACATTTAATTTATCTACTGTTAGGAGTGTTATACTTCACTATACTAACATTACACCAGACATTTAATTTATCTACTGTTAGGAGTGTTTTACTTCCATTCACTATATCTACTGTTAAAACTTAACACTAACATACATTTAATTTATCTACACACTTTACAATAATCCCTGGGAAGATTTTCACCTTGTAGCCTGAATTCACAACCAGAACATGTCAAGTCATTGAGATATTTTCTGTTCTGTTCTGTATATTCTGATGGGTGAGGACTAAGCTGGAATGTGAAGCTAACTGAATCTGGCTAACTTAGAAAACCAGTATATCTAGCTAGTATCATAGTTTACCCTCAGGCTACAATCAGGTTTCAGCATCAGGCAGGTATCAACATGCCGAAGTCGTAGGCTACAACCTGGGTTGTATTCATTAGTTTACTCCCACAGCCAACAGTTTTAAAATGTTGCTGTCAAGCCCTGACCACAGAGAGCCCTTGGTTCTCTATGGTGTTGAAGATCAAGGCATGACTCCACAGCCAATAGTTTTAAAATGTTGCATAAACAGTTTACTCTAAACGCTGTCCCTGAGTAAAAAGTTTCTGTTGCCAAATGTTTTGCTACGGTGGGCACTAATGAATACACACAACCTGTTTTCAGGAAGTAAGGATTGTTAGTCTCTCCACAATGGTCTTTACACAACATATGATGAAAAGGTAATCAGTCGATTAGAACATGATAAAAGTACACTCTTAAGACTAAAGGGTTAGACCAATGATACAGTACCTCTAGAATAAAGGGTTCAAACAAATATTATTTTGGGTTCCAGGTAATTCTCCTGGCTTCTATGTAGAACCCTCTGTGGAAAGGGTTCTTCATGGAACCCAAAAGGTTTCTACCAAGTACCAAAGGGTTCTGCAAAGGGTTATCCTATGGGGACAGCCAAAGAACCCTTTAGATTCTCGATAGCATAGGAGTGATCACCCTGGGGCACACAGATGGGCACAGAACAAATTCACCCCACGCATCTAATTTATGTCAAAAACATTTTTAGGAGAGTAGACTATTATAACACTGTCCACCAACAATATCATCAACTATAGGAATCATCAACATCAACTATATGAATACACATAACAATATCATCAACTATATGAATACACATAACAATATCATCAACTATATGAATACACATAACAATATCATCAACTATATGAATACACATAACAATATCATCAACTATATGAACACACATAACAATATCATCAACTATATGAATACACATAACAATATCATCAACTATATGAATACACATAACAATATCATTCTATATGAATACACATAACAATATCATCAATACACATAACAATATCATCAACTATATGAATACACATAACAATATCATCAACTATATGAATAACATCAATATCATCAACTATTACTTTCTAACAATATCATCAACTATATGAACACTGTCATAACAATATTGTCTCAACTATATGAATCTCATAACAATATCATCAACTATTATGAATACACATAACAATGTCTCAACTATATGAACACACATCAATATCATCAACTATATGAATACACATAACAATATCATCAACTATATGAATACACAACAATATCATCAACTATATGAATACACATAACAATATCATCAACTATATGAATACTCATAACAATATCATCAACTATATGAACACACATAACAATATCATCAAATATGAAAACACATAACATATCATAGATTTCTAGATGCTAACAATATCATCAACTATATGAATACACATAACAATATTTATATGAATCATACCAATATCATCAACTGTATGAATACACATAACAATATCATCAACTATAGAACAGGCACAACAATATCATCAACTAAATGGGTCATAGGTCAGATCAGTGGTCTTACCTTTATGGACAAGAAACAGAGTCAAACATCGGGTCGTCAAAAGTTAGTTTTTTGCTCAGCTCATTTACTGTCAGGTAGATGCTGTTTGTCTCCCTTGTAGGACAGTAGTTACAATGTGTCTTGGCATACATTCTACAACTGTCTGGAAATCTATTGTTTGTCTCTCTCCATCACTTTCTCTGTGTGGCTGTTTGTCTCTATGTCTCTTTGTCTCTCTCCATCATATCCTATTCAGTTGTCTCTGTGTCTTGTCTGTGTCTAACTCCATCATATCGGCCTGTTACAACATTCACAACATGAAAACACAACTACATAACACCATTAAATACAGTTGGAATGTAGTTAGAACTCAAACTGATTCCATCAAACAGAAAAACAACAATAAATCTGGATCAACACATTTAGTTCAGGTGGCTGCACTTTGCTGTTTCATTACCCAGACAGCTGTTTAAGGTCATACCAAGGCAGAGGTAGTATCAGTACTTAGGGGTCATAGGTCAGACCAAGGCAGATGCAGTATCAGTATTTGGGACATAGGTCATACCAAGGCAGAGTGTAGTATCAGTACTTAGCAGTCATAGGTCAGATCAGTGGTCATGGCTGATATGCATGGACAAGAAAACAAATAAAGCCATTTTTCAGATTCACTGTTTGTGTAGATGCTGTTTGTCTTTGTAGGACAGTAGTTCAGGTGGCTGTTTGTGTAGATGCTGTTTGTATTTGTAGGACAGTAGTTCAGGTGGCTGTTTGTGTAGATGCTGTTTGTATTTGTAGGACAGTAGTTCAGGTGGCTGTTTGTATTTGCAGGACAGTAGTTCAGGTGGCTGTTTGTCTTTGTAGGACAATAGTTCAGATGGCTGTTTGTGTAGATGCTGTTTGTCTTTGTAGGACAGTAGTTCAGGTGGCTGTTTGTGTAGATCTGTTTGTAGGACAGTAGTTCAGGTGGCTGTTTGTATTTGCAGGACAGTAGTTGCTGTTTGTCTTTGTAGGACAATAGTTCAGGTGGCTGTTTGTGTAGATGCTGTTTGTCTCTGTAGGACAGTAGTTCAGGTTGCTGTTTGTTTAGATGCTGTTTGTCTCTGTAGGACATTAGTTCAGGTGGCTGTTTGTCTTTGTAGGACAGTAGTTCAGGTGGTTGTTTGTGTAGATGCTGTTTGTCTCTGTCGGACAGTAGTTCAGGTGGCTGTTTGTGTAGATGCTGTTTGTCTTTGTAGGACAGTAGTTCGGGTGGCTGTTTGTGTAGATGCTGTTTGTCTTTGTAGGACATTAGTTCAGGTGGCTGTTTGTGTAGATGCTGTTTGTCTTTGTAGGACAGTAGTTCAGGTGGTTGTTTGTGTAGATGCTGTTTGTCTTTGTAGGACAGTAGTTCAGGTGGCTGTTTGTCTCTGTAGGACAGTAGTTCAGGTGGCTGTTTGTGTAGATGCTGTTTGTCTCTGTAGGACAGTAG
>NW_027000221.1:0-8997 GCF_036934945.1 Oncorhynchus masou masou
CTCTGTGGTACTGACTGGGCCTCTCTGTGGTGCTGACTGGGCCTCTCTGTGGTACTGACTGGGCCTCTGTGGAGCTGACTCTCTGTGGTACTGACTGGGCCTCTCTGTGGTGCTGACTGGGCCTCTTCTGTGGTGCTGACTGGGCCTCTCTGTGGTGCTGACTGGGCCTCTCTGTGGTGCTGACTGGGCCTCACTGTGGTACTGACTGGGCCTCTCTGTGGTACTGACTGTGATACTGACCCTGGCCTCTCTGTGATACTGACTGGGCCTCTGTGGTGCTGACTGGGCCTCTCTGTGGTGCTGACTGGGCCTCACTGTGGTACTGACTGGGCCTCTCTGTGGTACTGACTGGCCTCTCTGTGGTGCTGACTGTGGTACTGACTGGGCCTCTCTGTGGTGCTGACTGTGATACTGACTGGGCCTCTCTGTGGTACTGACTGGGCCTCACTGTGGTTCTGACTGGGCCTCTTGATGGTACTGACTGGCCTCTCTGTGGTGCTGACTGTGGTACTGACTGGGCCTCTCTGTGATACTGACTGGGCCTCTCTGTGGCACTGACTGGTTCTCTCTGTGGTGCTGACTGGGCCTCTCTGTGGTGCTGACTGGGCCTCTCTGTGGTGCTGAATGGGCCTCTCTGTGGTGCTGACTGGGCCTCTCTGGTAGTGCGGACTGACTGGGCCTCTCTGTGGTGCTGACTGGGCCTCTTTTTGTGGTGCTGACTGGGCTTCTCTATGGTACACTGATTTGGGCCTCTCTATGGTACGTACTGACTGGGCCTCTCTGTGGTGCTGACTGGGCTCTCTGTGGTGCTGACTGGGCCTCACTGTGGTACTGACTGGGCCTCTCTGTGGTACTGACTGGGCCTCACTGTGGTACTGACTGGGCCTCTATGGTACTGACTGGCCTCTGTGGTGCTGACTGTGGTACTGACTGGGACTCTGTGATACTGACTGGGCCTCTCTGTGGTACTGACTGGTTCTCTCTGTGGTGCTGACTGGGCCTCTCTGTGGTGCTGACTGGGCCTCTCTGTGGTGCTGACTGGGCCTCTCTGTGGTGCTGACTGGGCCTCTCTGTGGTGCTGACTGGGCCTCTCTATGGTACGTACTGACTGGGCCTCTCTGTGGTGCTGATTGGGCCTCTCTGTGGTGCTGACTGGGCCTCTCTGTGGTGCTGACTGGGCCTCTCTATGGTACGTACTGACTGGGCCTCTCTATGGTACGTACTGACTGGGCCTCTCTGTGGTGCTGACTGGGCCTCTCTGTGGTGCTGACTGGGCCTCTCTGTGGTGCTGACTGGGCCTCTCTATGGTACGTACTGACTGGGCCTCTCTATGGTACGTACTGACTGGGCCTTCTATGGTACGTACTGACTGGGCTCTCTGTGGTACGTACTGACTGGGCCTCTCTGTGGTGCTGACTGGGCCTCTCTATGGTACGTACTGACTGGGCCTCTCTGTGGTGCTGACTGGGCCTCTCTATGGTACGTACTGACTAGGCTTCTCTGTGGTGCTGACTGGGCCCTCTGTGGTGCTGACTGGGCCTCTCTGTGGTGCTGACTGGGCCTCGGTGGTACTGACTGGGCCTCTGTGGTACTGACTGGGCCTCTCTGTGGTGCTGACTGGGCCTCTCTGTGGTGCTGACTGGGCCTCTCTGTGGTGCTGACTGTGGTGCTGACTGTGCCTCTTTGTGGTGCTAACTGGGCCTCTCTGTGGTGCTGACTGTGTCTCTTTGTGGTGCTGACTGGGCCTCTCTGTGGTGCTGACTGGGCCTCTCTGTGGTGCTGACTGGGCCTCTGTGGCACTGACTGGGCCTCTCTGTGGTGCTGACTGGGCTTCTCTGTGGTGCTGACTGGGCGTCTCTGTGGCACTGTCTGGGCCTCTCTGTGGTGCTGACTGGGCCTCTCTGTGGTGCTGACTGGGCCTCTCTGTGGTGCTGACTGTGATACTGACTGGGCCTCTCTGTGGTGCTGACTGGGCCTCTCTATGGTACGTACTGACTGGGCCTCTCTGTGATACTGACTGGGCCTCTCTGGGGTACTGACTGGGCCTCACTGTGGTACTGACTGGGCCTCTCTGTGGTGCTGACTGTGATACTGACTGGGCCTCTCTGTGATACTGACTGGGCCTATCGGTGGTACTAACTAGACCTCACTTTGGTACTGACTGAGCCTCTCTGTGGTGCTGACTGTGATACTGACTGGGCCTCTCTGTGATACTGACTGGGCCTCACTGTGGTACTGACTGGGCCTCTCTGTGGTGCTGACTGTGATACTGACTGGGCCTCTCTGTGGTACTGACTGGGCCTCACTGTGGTTCTGACTGGGCCTCTTGATGGTACTGACTGGCCTCTCTGTGGTGCTGACTGTGGTACTGACTGGGCCTCTCTGTGATACTGACTGGGCCTCTCTGTGGCACTGACTGGTTCTCTCTGTGGTGCTGACTGGGCATCTCTGTGGTGCTGACTGGGCCTCTCTGTGGTGCTGAATGGGCCTCTCTGTGGTGCTGACTGGGCCTCTCTATGGTACGTACTGACTGGGCCTCTCTGTGGTGCTGACTGGGCCTCTTTGTGGTGCTGACTGGGCCTCTCTATGGTACGTACTGACTGGGCCTCTCTATGGTACGTACTGACTGGGCCTCTCTGTGGTGCTGACTGGGCCTCTCTGTGGTGCTGACTGGGCCTCACTGTGGTACTGACTGGGCCTCTCTGTGGTACTGACTGGGCCTCACTGTGGTACTGACTGGGCCTCTCTATGGTACTGACTGGCCTCTCTGTGGTGCTGACTGTGGTACTGACTGGGACTCTCTGTGATACTGACTGGGCCTCTCTGTGGTACTGACTGGTTCTCTCTGTGGTGCTGACTGGGCCTCTCTGTGGTGCTGACTGGGCCTCTCTGTGGTGCTGACTGGGCCTCTCTGTGGTGCTGACTGGGCCTCTCTGTGGTGCTGACTGGGCCTCTCTAGGGCCGTACTGACTGGGCCTCTCTGGTGCTGATTGGGCCTCTCTGTGGTGCTGACTGGGCCTCTCTGTGGTGCTGACTGGGCCTCTCTATGGTACGTACTGACTGGGCCTCTCTATGGTACGTACTGACTGGGCCTCTCTGTGGTGCTGACTGGGCCTCTCTGTGGTGCTGACTGGGCCTCTCTGTGGTGCTGACTGGGCCTCTCTATGGTACGTACTGACTGGGCCTCTCTATGGTACGTACTGACTGGGCCTCTCTATGGTACGTACTGACTGGGCCTCTCTGTGGTACGTACTGACTGGGCCTCTCTGTGGTGCTGACTGGGCCTCTCTATGGTACGTACTGACTGGGCCTCTCTGTGGTGCTGACTGGGCCTCTCTATGGTACGTACTGACTAGGCTTCTCTGTGGTGCTGACTGGGCCTCTCTGTGGTGCTGACTGGGCCTCTCTGTGGTGCTGACTGGGCCCCTCGGTGGTACTGACTGGGCCTCTCTGTGGTACTGACTGGGCCTCTCTGTGGTGCTGACTGGGCCTCTCTGTGGTGCTGACTGGGCCTCTCTGTGGTGCTGACTGTGGTGCTGACTGTGCCTCTTTGTGGTGCTAACTGGGCCTCTCTGTGGTGCTGACTGTGTCTCTTTGTGGTGCTGACTGGGCCTCTCTGTGGTGCTGACTGGGCCTCTCTGTGGTGCTGACTGGGCCTCTGTGGCACTGACTGGGCCTCTCTGTGGTGCTGACTGGGCTTCTCTGTGGTGCTGACTGGGCATCTCTGTGGCACTGTCTGGGCCTCTCTGTGGTGCTGACTGGGCCTCTCTGTGGTGCTGACTGGGCATCTCTGTGGTGCTGACTATGATACTAACTGGGCCTCTCTGTGGTGCTGACTGGGCCTCTCTATGGTACGTACTGACTGGGCCTCTCTGTGATACTGACTGGGCCTCTCTGGGGTACTGACTGGGCCTCACTGTGGTACTGACTGGGCCTCTCTGTGGTGCTGACTGTGATACTGACTGGGCCTCTCTGTGATACTGACTGGGCCTCTCGGTGGTACTGACTGGGCCTCACTGTGGTACTGACTGGGCCTCTCTGTGGTGCTGACTGTGATACTGACTGGGCCTCTCTGTGATACTGACTGGGCCTCACTGTGGTACTGACTGGGCCTCTCTGTGGTGCTGACTGGGCCTCTCTGTGGTACTGACTGGGCCTCTCTGTGGTGCTGACTGGGCCTCTCTGTGGTACTGACTGGGCCTCTCTGTGGTGCTGACTGGGCCTCTCTGTGGTGCTGACTGGGCCTCTCTGTGGTGCTGACTGGGCCTCTCTGTGGTGCTGACTGGGCCTCACTGTGGTACTGACTGGGCCTCTCTGTGGTACTGACTGTGATACTGACCCTGGCCTCTCTGTGATACTGACTGGGCCTCTCTGTGGTGCTGACTGGCCTCTCTGTGGTGCTGACTGGGCCTCACTGTGGTACTGACTGGGCCTCTCTGTGGTACTGACTGGCCTCTCTGTGGTGCTGACTGTGGTACTGACTGTGATACTGACTGGGCCTCTCTGTGGTACTGACTGGGCCTCACTGTGGTTCTGACTGGGCCTCTTGATGGTACTGACTGGCCTCTCTGTGGTGCTGACTGTGGTACTGACTGGGCCTCTCTGTGATACTGACTGGGCCTCTCTGTGGCACTGACTGGTTCTCTCTGTGGTGCTGACTGGGCCTCTCTGTGGTGCTGACTGGGCCTCTCTGTGGTGCTGACTGGGCCTCTCTGTGGTGCTGACTGGGCCTCTCTATGGTACGTACTGACTGGGCCTCTCTGTGGTGCTGACTGGGCCTCTTTGTGGTGCTGACTGGGCCTCTCTATGGTATGTACTGACTGGGCCTCTCTATGGTACATACTGACTGGGCCTCTCTGTGGTGCTGACTGGGCCTCTCTGTGGTGCTGACTGGGCCTCACTGTGGTACTGACTGGGCCTCTCTGTGGTGCTGACTGTGATACTGACTGGGCCTCTCTGTGGTACTGACTGGGCCTCACTGTGGTACTGACTGGGCCTCTCTATGGTACTGACTGGCCTTTCTGTGGTGCTGACTGTGGTACTGACTGGGCCTCTCTGTGATACTGACTGGGCCTCTCTGTGTTACTGACTGGTTCTCTCTGTGGTGCTGACTGGGCCTCTCTGTGGTGCTGACTGGGCCTCTCTGTGGTGCTGACTGGGCCTCTCTGTGGTGCTGACTGGGCCTCTCTGTGGTGCTGACTGGGTCTCTCTATGGTACGTACTGACTGGGCCTCTCTGTGGTGCTGACTGGGCCTCTCTGTGGTGCTGACTGGGCCTCTCTATGGTACGTACTGACTGGGCCTCTCTATGGTACGTACTGACTGGGCCTCTCTGTGGTGCTGACTGGGCCTCTCTATGGTACGTACTGACTGGGCCTCTCTGTGGTGCTGACTGGGCCTCTTTGTGGTGCTGACTGGGCCTCTCTATGGTACGTACTGACTGGGCCTCTCTATGGTACGTACTGACTGGGTCTCTCTGTGGTGCTGACTGGGCCTCTCTGTGGTGCTGACTGGGCCTCACTGTGGTAATGACTGGGCCTCTCTGTGGTGCTGACTGTGATACTGACTGGGCCTCTCTGTGGTACTGACTGGGCCTCACTGTGGTACTGACTGGGCCTCTCTATGGTACTGACTGGCCTCTCTGTGTTGCTGACTGTGGTACTGACTGGGCCTCTCTGTGATACTGACTGGGCCTCTCTGTGGTACTGACTGGTTCTCTCTGTGGTGCTGACTGGGCCTCTCTGTGGTGCTGACTGGGCCTCTCTGTGGTGCTGACTGGGCCTCTCTGTGGTGCTGACTGGGCCTCTATGGTACGTACTGACTGGGCCTCTGTGGTGCTGACTGGGCCTCTGTGGTGCTGACTGGGCCTCTCTATGGTACGTACTGACTGGGCCTCTCTATGGTACGTACTGACTGGGCCTCTCTGTGGTGCTGACTGGGCCTCTCTGTGGTGCTGACTGGGCCTCTCTGTGGTGCTGACTGGGCCTCTCTATGGTACGTACTGACTGGGCCTCTCTATGGTACGTACTGACTGGGCCTCTCTGTGGTACGTACTGACTGGGCCTCTCTGTGGTGCTGACTGGGCCTCTCTATAGTACGTACTGACTGGGCCTCTCTGTGGTGCTGACTGGGCCTCTCTATGGTACGTACTGACTAGGCTTCTCTGTGGTGCTGACTGGGCCTCTCTGTGGTGCTGACTGGGCCTCTCTGTGGTGCTGACTGGGCCCCTCGGTGGTACTGACTGGGCCTCTCTGTGGTACTGTCTGGGCCTCTCTGTGGTGCTGACTGGGCCTCTCTGTGGTGCTGACTGGGCCTCTCTGTGGTGCTGACTGGGCCCCTCTGTGGTACTGACTGGGCCTCTCTGTGGTACTGACTGGGCCTCTCTATGGTACGTACTGACTGGGCCTCTCTGTGGTGCTGACTGGGCCTCTCTGTGGTGCTGACTGGGCTCTCTATGGTGCGTACTGACTGGGCCTCTCTATGGTACGTACTGACTGGGCTCTCTGTGGTACTGACTGGGCCTCTCTGTGTTGCTGACTGGGCCTCTCTATGGTGCGTACTGACTGGGCCTCTCTGTGGTGCTGACTGGGCCTCTCTATGGTACGTACTGCCTGGGCTTCTCTGTGGTGCTGACTGGGCCTCTCTGTGGTACTGACTGGGCCTCTCTGTGGTGCTGACTGGGCCTCTCATGGTACCCACTGCCTGGGCCTCTCTGTGGTGCTGACTGGGCCTCTCTATGGTACGTACTGACTGGGCTTCTCTGTGGTGCTGACTGGGCCTCTCTGTGGTGCTGACTGGGCCTCTCTGTGGTGCTGACTGGGCCCCTCGGTGGTACTGACTGGGCCTCTCTGTGGTACTGACTGGGCCTCTCTGTGGTGCTGACTGGGCCTCTCTGTGGTGCTGACTGGGCCTCTCTGTGGTGCTGACTGGGCCCCTCTGTGGTACTGACTGGGCCTCTCTGTGGTACTGACTGGGCCTCTCTATGGTACGTACTGACTGGGCCTCTCTGTGGTGCTGACTGGGCCTCTCTGTGGTGCTGACTGGGCCTCTCTATGGTACGTACTGACTGGGCCTCTCTATGGTACGTACTGACTGGGCCTCTCTGTGGTACTGACTGGGCCTCTCTGTGTTGCTGACTGGGCCTCTCTATGGTGCGTACTGACTGGGCCTCTCTGTGGTGCTGACTGGGCCTCTCTATGGTACGTACTGCCTGGGCTTCTCTGTGGTGCTGACTGGGCCTCTCTGTGGTACTGACTGGGCCTCTCTGTGGTGCTGACTGGGCCTCTCTATGGTACCCACTGACTGGGCCTCTCTGTGGTGCTGACTGGGCCTCTCTATGGTACGTACTGACTGGGCTTCTCTGTGGTGCTGACTGGGCCTCTCTGTGGTGCTGACTGGGCCTCTCTGTGGTGCTGACTGGGCCCCTCGGTGGTACTGACTGGGCCTCTCTGTGGTACTGACTGGGCCTCTCTGTGGTGCTGACTGGGCCTCTCTGTGGTGCTGACTGGGCCTCTCTGTGGTGCTGACTGGGCCCCTCTGTGGTATTGACTGGGCCTCTCTGTGGTACTGACTGGGCCTCTCTATGGTACGTACTGACTGGGCCTCTCTGTGCTGCTGACTGGGCCTCTCTGTGGTGCTGACTGGGCCTCTCTGTGGTACTGACTGGGCCTCTCTGTGGTGCTGACTGGGCCTCTCTATGGTACGTACTGACTGGGCCTCTCTGTGGTGCTGACTGGGCCTCTCTATGGTACGTACTGACTGGGCTTCTCTGTGGTGCTGACTGGGCCTCTCTGTGGTGCTGACTGGGCCTCTCTGTGGTGCTGACTGGGCCCCTCGGTGGTACTGACTGGGCCTCTCTGTGGTACTGACTGGGCCTCTCTGTGGTGCTGACTCTCTCTAACTCTCTCTATCCTCTATCTTGTAAAGTGTGTTCACTAATTGTCCATACCTCATTATAAGGGTTAGCAGGGAGCCTAATGGTTAGAGTTTTGGGCCAGGAACCGAAAGGTTGCAGGATCAAATCCCTGAGCAGACAAGCTACATCTGTCATTCTGCCCCTGAACAAGGTTCCCTGGTAGGCAGTCATTGTAAATAAGAATTTGTTCTTACCTGACCTGAAGTTTAAAATCTCACTGACACTGTGCCACAATTGTTTTTTTGTTGTTTTTTTAATCTATTTACATGATTAATGCCAAAGCAAATTAATTGAATGTGTCCTTCGAGTTCAAAACAGTTAAACTATAGCTAGCAGGCTTATTGAAACATGTTGTCAGAAAAAAATCTATTAACTTCAAATAACCTACAATTTTACCTCAGGCATTGAAATAGATCCCTAGATTATTTGAACACAAGAGTTTTTTTTATTGTGAAATACTATAATTATGAATTACATAAAATAAACATGTCGTCATTATCTCTAAACTTTATATACTGGCCTCTGGTCTAATCGTTCTATGCTAATCTCATTACTACGCCTCCATTGGTCAGTTACGTTGTTTGAGTGTTCCATGCTAAGCACATGCTACACATAAGACCAGTGTTTCACAAAAGGAACTCAATCAGTAGGGTGCAACCTAGACATGATCCTCGTCCCAAATGACCAGAAATTCAAAGCTTGAGAGGCCAATGAAATAAACAAAGAGAGGGAGAGGGGGAGAGAGAGAGACAGAGAGAGGGGAGAGGGGAAGAGAGGGGAGAGAGGGGAGAAGGAAGAGGAAGAGGGGAGAGAGAGGGAGAGGGGGGGAAGAGAGCGACAGAGAGAGGGAGAGGAAGAGTGGGAGAGGGAGAGAGGGTGAGGGGAAGAGAGCGACAGAGAGAGGGAGAGGGAAGAGGGGGAGAGGGAGAGAGAGGGCGAGGGAAGAGAGCGACAGAGAGAGGGAGAGGGAAGAGGGGAGAGGGAGAGAGGGCGAGGGAAGAGAGCGACAGAGAGGGAGAGGGAAGAGGGGGAGAGGGAGAGAGGGCGAGGGGGAAGAGAGCGACAGAGAGAGGGAGAGGGAAG
>NW_027000222.1:0-8996 GCF_036934945.1 Oncorhynchus masou masou
AGGAACATGGCTAGGAGGCAGTCTGAGGAACATGGCTAGGAGGCAGTCTGGGGAACATGGCTAGGAGGCAGTCTGAGGAACATGGCTAGGAGGCAGTCTGGGGAACATGGCTAGGAGGCAGTCTGGGGAACATGGCTAGGAGGCAGTCTGAGGAACATGGCTAGGAGGCAGTCTGGGGAACATGGCTAGGAGGCAGTCTGGGGAACATGGCTAGGAGGCAGTCTGAGGAACATGGCTAGGAGGCAGTCTGAGGAACATGGCTAGGAGGCAGTCTGAGGAACATGGCTAGGAGGCAGTCTGAGGAACATGGCTAGGAGGCAGTCTGGGGAACATGGCTAGGAGGCAGTCTGAGGAACATGGCTAGGAGGCAGTCTGGGGAACATGGCTAGGAGGCAGTCTGAGGAACATGGCTAGGAGGCAGTCTGGGGAACATGGCTAGGAGGCAGTCTGAGGAACATGGCTAGGAGGCAGTCTGAGGAACATGGCTAGGAGGCAGTCTGGGG
Source organism: Oncorhynchus masou masou (assembly GCF_036934945.1). Taxonomy (NCBI): domain Eukaryota; kingdom Metazoa; phylum Chordata; class Actinopteri; order Salmoniformes; family Salmonidae; genus Oncorhynchus; species Oncorhynchus masou. Next base: position 504 of record NW_027000222.1, read on the forward strand.
AACATGGCTAGGAGGCAGTCTGGGGAACATGGCTAGGAGGCAGTCTGAGGAACATGGCTAGGAGGCAGTCTGAGGAACATGGCTAGGAGGCAGTCTGAGGAACATGGCTAGGAGGCAGTCTGGGGAACATGGCTAGGAGGCAGTCTGAGGAACATGGCTAGGAGGCAGTCTGAGGAACATGGCTAGGAGGCAGTCTGAGGAACATGGCTAGGAGGCAGTCTGAGGAACATGGCTAGGAGGCAGTCTGAGGAACATGGCTAGGAGGCAGTCTGGGGAACATGGCTAGGAGGCAGTCTGAGGAACATGGCTAGGAGGCAGTCTGAGGAACATGGCTAGGAGGCAGTCTGAGGAACATGGCTAGGAGGCAGTCTGAGGAACATGGCTAGGAGGCAGTCTGAGGAACATGGCTAGGAGGCAGTCTGGGGAACATGGCTAGGAGGCAGTCTGGGGAACATGGCTAGGAGGCAGTCTGAGGAACATGGCTAGGAGGCAGTCTGAGGAACATGGCTAGGAGGCAGTCTGGGGAACATGGCTAGGAGGCAGTCTGAGGAACATGGCTAGGAGGCAGTCTGAGGAACATGGCTAGGAGGCAGTCTGGGGAACATGGCTAGGAGGCAGTCTGGGGAACATGGCTAGGAGGCAGTCTGGGGAACATGGCTAGGAGGCAGTCTGAGGAACATGGCTAGGAGGCAGTCTGGGGAACATGGCTAGGAGGCAGTCTGAGGAACATGGCTAGGAGGCAGTCTGAGGAACATGGCTAGGAGGCAGTCTGAGGAACATGGCTAGGAGGCAGTCTGAGGAACATGGCTAGGAGGCAGTCTGGGGAACATGGCTAGGAGGCAGTCTGGGGAACATGGCTAGGAGGCAGTCTGGGGAACATGGCTAGGAGGCAGTCTGAGGAACATGGCTAGGAGGCAGTCTGGGGAACATGGCTAGGAGGCAGTCTGAGGAACATGGCTAGGAGGCAGTCTGAGGAACATGGCTAGGAGGCAGTCTAGGCTAGGGCAGTCTGGGGAACATGGCTAGGAGGCAGTCTGGGGAACATGGCTAGGAGGCAGTCTGAGGAACATGGCTAGGAGGCAGTCAGGAACATGGCTAGGAGGCAGTCTGGGAACATGGCTGGAGGCAGTCTGAGGAACATGGCTAGGAGGCAGTCTGAGGAACATGGCTAGGAGGTAGTCTAGGGGAACATGGCTAGGAGGCAGTCTGAGGAACATGGCTAGGAGGCAGGAGGAAGAACAGGATGGGAGAGATACTCAGATAAAGCAACATAGACATGAGAGAGAGGAGTGTGAGAGAGAGAGAGAGAGAGAGTGTGAGAGAGAGAGAGAGAGAGAGAGAGAGAGAGAGACCAAGGAAAGGGATAGGGGAAGGAGGGTTGGAGATAGCTACTCAATAAAGTTACTCTGGTCCTGTACATATAAGATAAAGCTACTCTGTATGACCAGAGTTGTATTGTGACTAGCTGACTTGAGAGACAGGTTATGGCTCTTAATGATGTCATGATGATGCAACAACCGAAACCAATGGGGCTTACTGTTGTAAATGCTTCTGGTTTGTTCTCTTCTTTGCGCCTGACGCTCAGTACGAGAAGTAATGCATCATTCATGATACATGAGGATTTCCATGCAGCTTTAATTCTGTGTTTTTTTATTGCTTTAATACTGCTGTGTTTCTACAATATTTATACATTCATATTCATGTAATATATAAATATTCATATATTCAAAACATATTTGTAACATTTCTTAACATCTAAAGATATCATTCTAAACATCTAATTCTAAGGTTCCCATGATGATTATCTCCACATGGTGTCAGCAACAGTTTCTGTCAAAGCCAATTTGTGGAAGTCACAACTCAAACATTCCACAGGTCACCTCCGCACTCCAGAGACAGAGAGAGGGTGGGGAAGAAGAGGGGAAGAAGGGAGGGGAGGGGGCAGGAGGGAGAAAGACACACACACATATATATATATATATATATAGAGAGAGAGAGAGGGTGGGGAAGAAGAGGGGAAGAAGGGAGGGGAGGGGGGGCAGGAGGGAGAAAGACATATAGAGAGAGAGGAGAGAGAGGGGGAGAGAGAGAGAGGGGAGAGAGAGGGTGGGGGAAGAAGGGAGGGATGAAGGGAGGGGGAGGGGGGCAGGAGGGAGAAAGACATATATAGAGAGAGAGGGAGAGGGGGGGGAGAGAGAGAGAGGGGGAGAGAGAGGGTGGGGAAGAAGGGAGGGGATGAAGGGAGGGGAGGGGGGCAGGAGGGAGAAAGACATATAGAGAGAGAGAGAGGGAGAGAGAGGGGAGAGAGAGAGAGAGCGAGAGAGCGAGAGAGTGAGAGCGAGAGAGCGAGAGAGAGAGAGAGAGAGAGAGGGAGAGAGAGAGAGAGAGAGAGAGAGAGAGAGAGAGAGAGAGAGAGAGAGAGGGAGAGCGAGAGAACGAGAGAGAGAGAGAGAGAGAGAGAGAGAGAGAGAGAGAGAGAGAGAGAGGGAGAGAGAGAGAACGAGAGAGTGAGAGCGAGAGAGAGAGAGAGAGAGAGAGAGAGAGAGAGAGAGAGAGAGAGAGAGAGAGAGAGAGAGGTAGTGCTGCCCTGTGGATAGAATGGAGAGGCATTGACCTCCTCCCCATTGTTGAACAACACAAGAGCCCGTCTGGCTAGAGGCCACTTCAGGGTAGAGAATGCAATAATCAGGGAACAGCCAACTGAACAAGTCACTAAAACCAAACCTTGACAGACACCCAGCTAACAACTCTAAGGAGAGAGAACATTTTTGTGCTGTTACCCATAATGTGTCCAGTTTTCCGTTAGTTAAGGGAACATTTTCTGTACAGTATGTGAGCAAAAACCTCCGGAGAACCTTCTTTGAATGTTTGATGTTAAAATTAGGAGAACATTCCCTTAATGTCAAGCAGAACTTTATCTAGAACTTGGTGGTTAAATTTAGGGACGCTGCAAGAACGTTCATGTGTCCAGTTTTCTGAGGGTTAGGAGAATATTCCATTAACGTGGTTGCCATGTTCTCAGAATGTAAGATACTAATATTCTTGACATGTTTTATGGTAATGTTGCCTGAACATTTCTGTGTGTCTTTTGTCAGTACGTCGCTTGATGGTCCCGAAGAAACGTTCTCCAAAGAAAATATTTCTGTCATGCCCTGGTCTTAGTATTTTGTGTTTTCTTTATTATTTTGGTCAGGCCAGGGTGTGACATGGGTTTATTATGTGGTGTGTTTTGTCTTGTTTTTTTGTAGGTTTTGGGATTGTGGTATAGTGGGGTTATCTAGAAAAGTCTATGGTTGCCTGAAGTGGTTCTCAATCAGAGGCAGGTGTTTATTGTTGTCTCTGATTGGGAACCATATTTAGGCAGCCATATTCTTTGAGTGTTTTGTGGGTGATTGTTCCTGTCTCTGTGTTAGTTTGCACCAGATAAGGCTGTTTTGGTTTCCACGTTAAGTTTATTGTTCGTGTATCGCAATAACCATGCTGCATTTTGGTCCTCCTCTCCTTCACCGGAAGAAAACCAATTTCAATACATGTTGTTACTGTTGCCAAGCCAATCAAATCAAGTCTAATTTGTCACATGCGCCAAATACAACAGGTGTAGACTGAAATGCTTACTTACAAGCCCTTAACCAACAATGCAGTTTTAAGAAAATACCCCCCAAAAAGTAAGAGATAAGAATAAAGAGCAGCAGTAAAAAAGCAATAGCGGGCTATATACAGGGTGTTACGGTACAGAGTCAATGTGGAGGCTATATACAGGGCGTTACGGTACAGAGTCAATGTGGAGGCTATATACAGGGTGTTACGGTACAGAGTCAATGTGGTGGCTATATACAGGGTGTTACGGTACAGAGTCAATGTGGAGGCTATATACAGGGTGTTACGGTACAGAGTCAATGTGGAGGCTATATACAGGGTGTTACGGTACAGAGTCAATGTGGAGGCTATATACAGGGTGTTACGGTACAGAGTCAATGTGGTGGCTATATACAGGGTGTTACGGTACAGAGTCAATGTGGAGGCTATATACAGGGTGTTACGGTACAGAGTCAATGTGGAGGCTATATACAGGGTGTTACGGTACAGAGTCAATGTGGAGGCTATATACAGGGTGTTACGGTACAGAGTCAATGTGGTGGCTATATACAGGGTGTTACGGTACAGAGTCAATGTGGAGGCTATATACAGGGTGTTACGGTACAGAGTCAATGTGGAGGCTATATACAGGGTGTTACGGTACAGAGTCAATGTGGAGGCTATATACAGGGTGTTACGGTACAGAGTCAATGTGGAGGCTATATACAGGGTGTTACGGTACAGAGTAAATGTGGAGGCTATATACAGGGTGTTACGGTACAGAGTCAATGTGGAGGCTATATACAGGGTGTTACGGTACAGAGTCAATGTGGAGGCTATATACAGGGTGTTACGGTACAGAGTCAATGTGGAGGCTATATACAGGGTGTTACGGTACAGAGTCAATGTGGTGGCTATATACAGGGTGTTACGGTACAGAGTCAATGTGGAGGCTACATACAGGGTGTTACGGTACAGAGTCAATGTGGAGGCTATATACAGGGTGTTACGGTACAGAGTCAATGTGGAGGCTATATACAGGGTGTTACGGTACAAAGTCAATGTGGAGGCGATATACAGGGTGACCCGGTATTTACATTACATTTAAGTCATTTAGCAGACGCTCTTATCAGAGCGACTTACAAATTGGTGAATTCACCTTCTGACATCCAGTGGAACAGCCACTTTACAATAGTGCATCTAAATCATTTAAGGGGGGTGAGAAGGATTACTTTATCCTATCCTAGGTATTCCTTGAAGAGGTGGGGTTTCAGGTGTCTCCGGAAGGTGGTGATTGACTCCGCTGTCCTGAGCGTCGTGAGGGAGTTTGTTCCACCATTGGGGGGCCAGAGCAGCGAACAGTTTTGACTGGGCTGAGCGGGAACTGTACTTCCTCAGTGGTAGGGAGGCGAGCAGGCCAGAGGTGGATGAACGCAGTGCCCTTGTTTGGGTGTAGGGCCTGATCAGAGCCTGGAGGTACTGCGGTGCCGTTCCCCTCACAGCTCCGTAGGCAAGCACCATGGTCTTGTAGCGGATGCGAGCTTCAACTGGAAGCCAGTGGAGAGAGCGGAGGAGCGGGGTGACGTGAGAGAACTTGGGAAGGTTGAACACCAGACGGGCTGCGGCGTTCTGGATGAGTTGTAGGGGTTTAATGGCACAGGCAGGGAGCCCAGCCAACAGCGAGTTGCAGTAATCCAGACGGGAGATGACAAGTGCCTGGATTAGGACCTGCGCCGCTTCCTGTGTGAGGCAGGGTCGTACTCTGCGGATGTTGTAGAGCATGAACCTACAGGAACGGGCCACCGCCATGATGTTAGTTGAGAACGACAGGGTGTTGTCCAGGATCACGCCAAGGTTCTTAGCGCTCTGGGAGGAGGACACAATGGAGTTGTCAACCGTGATGGCGAGATCATGGAGCGGGCAGTCCTTCCCCGGGAGGAAGAGCAGCTCCGTCTTGCCGAGGTTCAGCTTGAGGTGGTGATCCGTCATCCACACTGATATGTCTGCCAGACATGCAGGAGATGCGATTCGCCACCTGGTCATCAGAAGGGGGAAAGGAGAAGATTAATTGTGTGTCGTCTGCATAGCAATGATAGGAGAGACCATGTGAGGTTATGACAGAGCCAAGTGACTTGGTGTATAGCGAGAATAGGAGAGGGCCTAGAACAGAGCCCTGGGGGACACCAGTGGTGAGAGCGCGTGGCGAGGAGACAGATTCTCGCCACGCCACCTGGTAGGAGCGACCTGTCAGGTAGGACGCAATCCAAGCGTGGGCCGCGCGGAGATGCCCAACTCGGAGAGGGTGGAGAGGAGGATCTGATGGTTCACAGTATCGAAGGCAGCCGATAGGTCTAGAAGGATGAGAGCAGAGGAGAGAGAGTTAGCTTTAGCAGTGCGGAGCGCCTCCGTGATACAGAGAAGAGCAGTCTCAGTTGAATGACTAGTCTTGAAACCTGACTGATTTGGATCAAGAAGGTCATTCTGAGAGAGATAAGCGGGAGAGCTGGCCAAGGACGGCACGTTCAAGAGTTTTGGAGAGAAAAGAAAGAAGGGATACTGGTCTGTAGTTGTTGACATCGGAGGGATCGAGTGTAGGTTTTTTTCAGAAGGGGTGCAACTCTCGCTCTCTTGAAGACGGAAGGGACGTAGCCAGCGGTCAGGGATATTGAGTTGATGAGCGAGGTGAGGAGCAGGGAGAAGGCTCTCCGGAAATGGTCTGGAGAAGAGAGGAGGGGATAGGGTCAAGCGGGCAGGCTGTTGGGGCGGCCGGCCGCTCACAAGAAGCGAGATTTCCTCTGGAGAGAGAGGGGAGAAAGAGGTCAGAGTGTCAGGTAGGGTAGTGTGAGCAGAACTAGGCGGTGTCGTTTGACTTAGCAAACGAGGATCGGATGTCGTCGACCTTCTTTTCAAAATGGTTGACGAAGTCATCTGCAGAGAGGGAGGAGGGAGGGGGGGGGGAGGGAGGATTCAGGAGGGAGGAGAAGGTGGCAAGAGCTTCCTAGGGTTAGAGGCAGATGCTTGGAATTTAGAGTGGTAGAAAGTGGCTTAGCAGCAGAGACAGAGGAGGAAAATGTAGAGAGGAGGGAGTGAAAGGATGCCAGGTCCGCAGGGAGGCGAGTTTTCCTCCATTTCCGCTCGGCTGCCCGGAGCTCTGTTCTGTGAGCTCGCAATGAGTCGTCGAGCCACGGAGCGGAGGGGAGGACCGAGCCGGCCTGGAGGATAGGGGACATAGAGAGTCAAAGGATGCAGAAAGGGAAGAGAGGAGGGTTGAGGAGGCAGAATCAGGAGATAGGTTGGAGAAGGTATGAGCAGAGGGAAGAGATGATAGGATGGAAGAGGAGAGAGTAGCGGAGGAGAGAGAGCGAAGGTTGGGACGGCGCGATACCATCCGAGTAGGGCAGTGTGGGAAGTGTTGGATGAGAGCGAGAGGGAAAAGGATACAAGGTAGTGGTCGGAGACTTGGAGGGGAGTTGCAATGAGGTTAGTGGAAGAACAGCATCTAGTAAAGATGAGGTCGAGCGTATTGCCTGCCTTGTGAGTAGGGGGGAAGGTGAGAGGGTGAGGTCAAAAGAGGAGAGGAGTGGAAAGAAGGAGGCAGAGAGGAATGAGTCAAAGGTAGACGTGGGGGAGGTTAAAGTCGCCCCAGGACTGTGAGAGGTGAGCCGTCCTCAGGAAAGGAGCTTATCAAGGCATCAAGCTCATTGATGAACTCTCCGAGGGAACCTGGAGGGCGATGAAATGATAAGGATGTTAAGCTTGAAAGGGCTGGTAACTGTGACAGCATGGAATTCAAAGGAGGCGATAGACAGATGGGTAAGGGGAGAAAGAGAGAATGACCACTTGGGAGAGATGAGGATCTCCCGGTGCCACCACCCCGCTGACCAGAAGCTCTCCGGGTGTGCGAGAACACGTGGGCGGACGAAGAGAGAGCAGTAGGAGTAGCAGTGTTATCTGTGGTGATCCATGTTTCCAGTGCCAAGAAGTCGAGGGACTGGAGCGAGGCATAGGCTGAGATGAACTCTGCCTTGTTGGCCGCAGATCGGCAGTTCCAGAGGCTACCGGAGACCTGGAACTCCACGTGGGTCGGCGCTGGGACCACCAGATTAGGGTGGCCGCGGCCACGCCGGTGTGGAGCGTTTGTATGTTCTGTGCAGAGAGGGAGAGAACAGGGATAGATAGACACATAGTTGACAGGCTACAGAAGAGGCTACGCTAATGCAAAGGAGATTGGAATGACAAGTGGACTGCACGTCTCGAATGTTCAGAAAGTTAAGCCATTTAGCAAGAATCTTATTGACTAAAATGATTGAAATGATACAGTACTGCTGGAGTAGGCTAGCTGGCAGTGGCTGCGTTGTTGACTTTGTAGGCTAGCTGGCAGTGGCTGCGTTTGTTGACACTACACTAATCAAGTCGTCTGGCCGAGTGTAATAGTTTCTACAGTGCTGCTATTCGGGGGCTAGCTGGCTAGCTGGCTAGCTAGCAGTGTTGATTGGCGTGACGCTACGTTAAAAGAACGACAATAGCTGGCTAGCTAACCTAGAAAATCGCTCTAGGACTACACAATTGTCTTAGATACAAAGACGGCTATGTAGCTAGCTAGCTACGATCAAACAAATCAAACCGTTGTACTGTAATGAAGCGAAATGAAAATGTGATACTACCTGTGGAGCGAAGCGGAATGTTGACCGGGTAGTTGAAGTTCTACTCGGTAGAGGTTGGCTAGCTGTTGGCTAGCTAGCTAGCAGTATCTCCTACGTTAAGGATGACAAATAGCTGGCTAGCTAACCTCGGTAAATTAAGATAATCACTCTAAGTCTACACACTCTAAACTACACAATTATCTTGGATACGAAGACAGCAAAGACAACTATGTAGCTAGCTAACACTACACTAATCGAGTACAGAGTCAATGTG
>NW_027000223.1:0-8992 GCF_036934945.1 Oncorhynchus masou masou
GGAGTTCAGGAAACAACAGATGGAGCACCTCCCTATCCACATCAACGGGACAGCAGTGGAGAAGGTGAAAGTTTTAAGTTCACCGGCGTACACATCACTGACAAACTGAAATGGTCCACCCACACAGCCAGTGTGGTGAAGAAGGTGCAACATCGCCTCTTCAACCTCAGGAGGCTGAAGAAATGTGTCTTGTCACTCAAAATCCTCACAAACATTTACAGTTGCACAGTCGAGAGCATCCTGTCAGGCTGTATCAACACCTGGTACGGCAACTGCACCGCCCACAACAGAAGGGCTCTCCAGAGGTTAGTGAGGTCTGCACAATGCATCACCGGGGGCAAAGTACCTGCCCTCCAGGACACCTACAGCACCCGATTGTCACAGAGAGGCCAAAAAGATCCTCAAGGACAACAACTACCCGAGCCACTGCCTGTTCACCCCGCTACCATCCAGAAGGCGAGGAACAGTACAGGTGCATCAAAGCTGGGACTCTCAAACTGAAAAACAGCTTCGATATCAAAGCCATCAGACAGTTAAAAAGCCATCACTAACACAGAGTGGCTGCTGCCATTCTCATAAATGGATCACTAGTCACTTTATTAATGCCACTTTAGTAATGATGTTTAGATATCTTGCATTACTCATCCTATATGTACATACTGTATTTTATATCATCTATTGCATCTTGCCTATGCCGCTCGGTCATTGCTCATCTATATATTTATATATTCTTATTCCATCCCTTTACTTAGATTTGTGTATATTATGTAGTTGTTGTGGAATTGTTAGATTACTTGTTGATATTGCTGCACTGTCGGAACTAGAAGCACAAGCATTTCACTACACTCATATTAACATCTGCTAATGTGTATGTGACCAATAAAATTAGATTAGATTTATTATTTTTTTAAATAGAGAAAATCAGAAAGGTGTTAAATACTTTTTCCCTACACTGTATATTTTTAAACAGTACGTACACTACATGACCAAAAGTATGTGGATTACCTGCTCGTCCAACATCTCATTCCAAAATCATGGGCATTAACATGAAGTTGGCCCCCCTTTTCTGCTATAACAGCCTCAGTCTTCTGGGAAGGCTTTCCACTAGATGTTGGAACATTGCTGCGGGGAGTTGCTTCCATTCAGCCACAAGAGCATTAGTGAGGTCGGGCACTGATGTTGAGCGATTAGGCCTGGCTTGTAGTTGGCGTTCCGATTCTTGGGATTGATTTGCACTTTCACACCAAAGTACATTCATCTCTAGGAGACAGAGCGCGTCTCCTTCCTGAGCGGTATGATGGCTGCGTGGTCCCATGGTGTTTATACTACTATTGTTTGTACAGATGAACATTAGTACCTTCATGCATTTGAAAATTGCTCCCAAGGATGAACCAGACTTGTGGAAGTCTACAATTATTATTTTTTGTCTTAGCTAATTTCTTTTGATTTTCCCGCGATGTCAAGCAAAGAGGCACTGAGTTTGAAGGTAGGCCTTGAAATACATCCACAGGTAGACCTCCAATTGACTCAAGTGAGTCAATTAGCCTATCAGAAGCTTCTAAAGTATGACATAATTTCTTTGAATTTTTTCAAGCTGTTTAAAGAACAGTCAACTTAGTGTATGTAAACTTCTGACCCACCGAATTGTGATACAGTGAATTATTAGTAAATAATCTGTCTGTAAACAATTGTTGGAAAAATTACTTATGTCATGCACAAAGTAGATGTCCTAACCGACTTGCCAAAACTATAGTTTGTTAACAAGAAATTTGTGGAGTGGTTGAAAAATGAGTTTTAATGACTCCAACCTAAGTGTATGTAAACTTCCGACTTCAACTGTAGATGGGGGCGTGCTCTCTCTATTGTCTCCTGAAGTCCACAATCAGCTCCTACATTTTGTTGACCTTGAGGGAGAGGTTATTTTTCTGGCACCACTCCACCAGGGCCCTCACCTCCTCCCTGTAAGCTGTCTTGTCATTCTTGGTAATCCCAGTGCCTACTACTGTTGTGTCATCTGCAAACTTGATGATTGCGTTGAAGGCATGCGTGGCCACGCAGTAATGGGTAAATAGGGAGTACAGGTGGGGGCTGAGCACACACCCTTTGGGCCCCTTTGTTGAGGATCAGCATAGCGGAGGTGTTGTTGCCTCCATTCACCACCTAGGGGGCAGCCCGTCAGAAGTCCAGGCGCCAGTTGCTCAGTTATTCTTCCTCGCACCCAATTAATAACACACACACGCTCACACATACACACCTTCAATGGCTGCCACCCATTGATACACTACACACACACTAAACATGAGAGCAGCAGCATCTGTGCCCAGCCCTGTGTATCGTGACACAGCACACATACACACAGCCCTCAGAGGCCAATTTAGAATCTGTAATGCACTGCCTTCACCAGCACTACGTTTCCCTAAATTGCTGGAAATGTGTGGTAGGAGTCTGTCTCCTGTGTATGCAATGAGGCAGGGGGCGTGTGTGTGTATGTGTGTGTGTGCGGTGAAGTGGGGGGAGGTGCAGAGGTGGAGGGGTGTTGGGGGGTTATCTGAGAACAGGGTTGTGTCATTATTTTCATTGGCTTGATCCAGCGTGTCAGCGATACAGCGCCAGCCAGCCAGCCTGCTAGGCCCTGATCCAGACACACAGCCAGCCAGCCTGCTAGTCCCTGATCGAGATACACAGCCAGCCAGTCAGCCTGTAGGGCGCTGATCCAGACACACAGCCAGCCAGCCTGCTAGTTCCTGATCCAGACACACAGCCAGCCAGCCTGCTAGGCCCTGATCCAGACACACAGCCAGCCAGCCTGCTAGTCCCTGATCCAGACACACAGCCAGCCAGCCTGCTAGGCACTGATCCAGACACACAGCCAGCCAGCCTGCTAGGCCCTGATCCAGACACACAGCCAGCCAGCCTGCTAGTCCCTGATCCAGACACACAGCCAGCCAGCCTGCTAGGCCCTGATCCAGACACACAGCCAGCCAGCCTGCTAGGCCCTGATCCAGACACACAGCCAGCCAGCCTGCTAGGCCCTGATCCAGACACACAGCCAGCCAGCCTGCTAGTCCCTGATCCAGACACACAGCCAGCCAGCCTGCTAGGCCCTGATCCAGACACACAGCCAGCCAGCCAGCCTGCTAGGCCCTGATCCAGACACACAGCCAGCCAGCCAGCCTGCTAGGCCCTGATCCAGACACACAGCCAGCCAGCCAGCCTGCTAGGCCCTGATCCAGACACACAGCCAGCCAGCCAGCCTGCTAGGCCCTGATCCAGACACACAGCCAGCCAGCCAGCCTGCTAGGCCCTGATCCAGACACACAGCCAGCCAGCCTGCTAGTCCCTGATCCAGACACACAGCCAGCCAGCCAGCCTGCTAGGCCCTGATCCAGACACACAGCCAGCCAGCCTGCTAGGCCCTGATCCAGACACACAGCCAGCCAGCCAGCCTGCTAGGCCCTGATCCAGACACACAGCCAGCCAGCCAGCCTGCTAGGCCCTGATCCAGACACACAGCCAGCCAGCCAGCCAGCCTGCTGGGCCCTGATCCAGACACACAGCCAGCCAGCCTGCTAGTCCCTGATCCAGACACACAGCCAGCCAGCCTGCTAGGCCCTGATCCAGACACACAGCCAGCCAGCCTGCTGATCCTGATCCAGACACACAGCCAGCCAGCCTGCTAGGCCTGATCCAGACACACAGCCAGCCAGCCTGCTAGGCCCTGATCAGACACACAGCCAGCCAGCCTGCTAGGCTGATCCAGACACAGCCAGCCAGCCTGCTAGTCCCTGATCCAGACACACAGCCAGCCAGCCTGCTAGGCCTGATCCAGACACACAGCCAGCCAGCCAGCCTGCTAGGGCCCTGATCCAGACACAGCCAGCCAGCCAGCCTGCTAGGCCCTGATCCAGACACACAGCCAGCCAGCCAGCCTGCTAGCCCTGATCCAGACACAGCCAGCCAGCCAGCCTGCTAGTCCCTGATCCAGACACACAGCCAGCCAGCCTGCTAGGCCCTGATCCAGACACAGCCAGCCAGCCTGCTAGTCCCTGATCCAGACACACAGCCAGCCAGCCTGCTAGGCCCTGATCCAGACACAGCAGCCAGCCAGCCTGCAGGGCCCTGATCCAGACACACAGCCAGCCAGCCTGCTAGGCCCTGATCCAGACACACAGCCAGCCAGCCAGCCTGCTAGGCCCTGATCCAGACACACAGCCAGCCAGCCAGCCTGCTAGGCCCTGATCCAGACACACAGCCAGCCAGCCAGCCTGCTAGGCCCTGATCCAGACACACAGCCAGCCAGCCTGCTAGGCCCTGATCCAGACACACAGCCAGCCAGCCAGCCTGCTAGGCCCTGATCCAGACACACTGCCAGCCAGCCAGCCTGCAAGTCCCTGATCCAGACACAGCCAGCCAGCCAGCCTGCTAGGCCTGATCCAGAAACACAGCCAGCCAGCCTGCTAGGCCCTGATCCAGACACACAGCCAGCCAGCCAGCCTGCTAGGCCCTGATCCAGACACACAGCCAGCCAGCCTGCTAGTCCCTGATCCAGACACACAGCCAGCCAGCTGCTAGTCCCTGATCCAGACACACTGCCAGCCAGCCAGCCTGCTAGGCCCTGGATCCAGACACACAGCCAGCCAGCCAGCCTGCAAGTCCCTGATCCAGACACACAGCCAGCCAGCCTGCTAGGCCCTGATCCAGACACACAGCCAGCCAGCCTGCTAGTCCCTGATCCAGCCAGCCAGCCTGCTAGTCCCTGATCCAGACACACAGCCAGCCAGCTAGCTAGGCCCTGATCCAGACACACAGCCAGCCAGCCAGCCTGCTAGGCCCTGGGATCCAGACACAGCCAGCCAGCCAGCCTGCTAGTCCCGATCCAGACACACAGCCAGCCAGCCTGCTAGTCCCTGATCCAGACACACAGCCAGCCAGCCTGCTAGTCCCTGATCCAGACACACAGCCAGCCAGCCAGCCTGCTAGGCCCTGATCCAGACACACAGCCAGCCAGCCAGCCTGCTAGTCCCTGATCCACACAGCCAGCCAGCCTGCTAGGCCCTGATCCAGACACACGGCCAGCCAGCCTGCCAGGCCCTGATCCAGACACACAGCCAGCCAGCCAGCCTGCTAGGCCTGATCCAGACACACAGCCAGCCAGCCAGCCTGCTAGGCCCTGATCCAGACACACAGCCAGCCAGCCAGCCTGCTAGGCCCTGATCCAGACACACAGCCAGCCAGCCACAGCCTGCTGGGCCCTGATCCAGACACACAGCCAGCCAGCCAGCCTGCTGGGCCCTGATCCAGACACACAGCCAGCCTGTAGTCCCTGATCCAGACACACAGCCAGCCAGCCAGCCTGCTAGGCCTGATCCAGACACACAGCCAGCCAGCCAGCCTGCTAGGCCCTGATCCAGACACACAGCCAGCCAGCCAGCCTGCTAGGCCTGATCCAGACACACAGCCAGCCAGCCAGCCTGCTAGGCCCTGATCCAGACACACAGCCAGCCAGCCAGCCTGCTAGGCCCTGATCCAGACACACAGCCAGCCAGCCTGCTAGTCCCTGATCCAGACACACAGCCAGCCAGCCTGCTAGGCCCTGATCCAGACACACAGCCAGCCAGCCTGCTAGTCCCTGATCCAGACACACAGCCAGCCAGCCTGCTAGGCCCTGATCCAGACACACAGCCAGCCAGCCTGCTAGGCCCTGATCCAGACACACAGCCAGCCAGCCTGCTAGGCCCTGATCCAGACACACAGCCAGCCAGCCTGCTAGTCCCTGATCCAGACACACAGCCAGCCAGCCTGCTAGGCCCTGATCCAGACACACAGCCAGCCAGCCAGCCTGCTAGGCCCTGATCCAGACACATAGCCAGCCAGCCAGCCTGCTAGGCCCTGATCCAGACACACAGCCAGCCAGCCAGCCTGCTAGTCCCTGATCCAGAAACACAGCCAGCCAGCCTGCTAGGCCCTGATCCAGACACACAGCCAGCCAGCCAGCCTGCTAGGCCCTGATCCAGACACACAGCCAGCCAGCCAGCCTGCTAGGCCCTGATCCAGACACACAGCCAGCCAGCCTGCTAGTCCCTGATCCAGACACACAGCCAGCCAGCCTGCTAGGCCCTGATCCAGACACACTGCCAGCCAGCCAGCCTGCAAGTCCCTGATCCAGACACACAGCCAGCCAGCCTGCTAGGCCCTGATCCAGACACACAGCCAGCCAGCCAGCCTGCTAGGCCCTGATCCAGACACACAGCCAGCCAGCCAGCCTGCTAGGCCCTGATCCAGACACACAGCCAGCCAGCCTGCTAGTCCCTGATCCAGACACACAGCCAGCCAGCCTGCTAGTCCCTGATCCAGACACACTGCCAGCCAGCCAGCCTGCTAGGCCCTGATCCAGACACACAGCCAGCCAGCCAGCCTGCTAGTCCCTGATCCAGACACACAGCCAGCCAGCCTGCTAGGCCCTGATCCAGACACACAGCCAGCCAGCCTGCTAGTCCCTGATCCAGACACACAGCCAGCCAGCCAGCCTGCTAGTCCCTGATCCAGACACACAGCCAGCCAGCCTGCTAGGCCCTGATCCAGACACACAGCCAGCCAGCCAGCCTGCTAGGCCCTGATCCAGACACACAGCCAGCCAGCCAGCCTGCTAGGCCCTGATCCAGACACACAGCCAGCCAGCCTGCTAGTCCCTGATCCAGACACACAGCCAGCCAGCCTGCTAGTCCCTGATCCAGACACACTGCCAGCCAGCCAGCCTGCTAGGCCCTGATCCAGACACACAGCCAGCCAGCCAGCCTGCTAGTCCCTGATCCAGACACACAGCCAGCCAGCCTGCTAGGCCCTGATCCAGACACACAGCCAGCCAGCCTGCTAGGCCCTGATCCAGACACACAGCCAGCCAGCCTGCTAGGCCCTGATCCAGACACACAGCCAGCCAGCCTGCTAGTCCCTGATCCAGACACACAGCCAGCCAGCCTGCTAGGCCCTGATCCAGACACACAGCCAGCCAGCCAGCCTGCTAGGCCCTGATCCAGACACACAGCCAGCCAGCCTGCTAGGCCCTGATCCAGACACACAGCCAGCCAGCCTGCTAGTCCCTGATCCAGACACACAGCCAGCCAGCCTGCTAGGCCCTGATCCAGACACACAGCCAGCCAGCCAGCCTGCTAGGCCCTGATCCAGACACACAGCCAGCCAGCCTGCTAGGCCCTGATCCAGACACACAGCCAGCCAGCCTGCTAGGCCCTGATCCAGACACACAGCCAGCCAGCCTGCTAGTCCCTGATCCAGACACACAGCCAGCCAGCCTGCTAGGCCCTGATCCAGACACACAGCCAGCCAGCCAGCCTGCTAGGCCCTGATCCAGACACACAGCCAGCCAGCCTGCTAGGCCCTGATCCAGACACACAGCCAGCCAGCCTGCTAGTCCCTGATCCAGACACACAGCCAGCCAGCCTGCTAGGCCCTGATCCAGACACACAGCCAGCCAGCCAGCCTGCTAGGCCCTGATCCAGACACACAGCCAGCCAGCCTGCTAGTCCCTGATCCAGACACACAGCCAGCCAGCCTGCTAGGCCCTGATCCAGACACACAGCCAGCCAGCCAGCCTGCTAGGCCCTGATCCAGACACACAGCCAGCCAGCCTGCTAGGCCCTGATCCAGACACACAGCCAGCCAGCCTGCTAGGCCCTGATCCAGACACACAGCCAGCCAGCCTGCAAGGCCCTGATCCAGACACACAGCCAGCCAGCCTGCTAGGCCCTGATCCAGACACACAGCCAGCCAGCCTGCTAGGCCCTGATCCAGACACACAGCCAGCCAGCCAGCCTGCTAGTCCCTGATCCAGACACACAGCCAGCCAGCCTGCTAGTCCCTGATCCAGACACACAGCCAGCCAGCCTGCTAGGCCCTGATCCAGACACACAGCCAGCCAGCCTGCTAGGCCCTGATCCAGACACACTGCTCAGTCTGAGCTCAGGTTAATGAGACCAGCGGCTCTACAGGAGACGGAGAGGGAAGCAGAGTGACGGTATACGGCTCTACAGGAGACGGAGAGGGAAGCAGAGTGACGGTATACGGCTCTACAGGAGATGGAGAGGGAAGCAGGGTGACGGTATACGGCTCTACAGGAGACGGAGAGGGAAGCAGGGTGACGGTATACGGCTCTACAGGAGACGGAGAGGGAAGCAGAGTGACGGTATACGGCTCTACAGGAGACGGAGAGGGAAGCAGGGTGACGGTATACGGCTCTACAGGAGACGGAGAGGGAAGCAGGGTGACGGTATACGGCTCTACAGGAGACGGAGAGGGAAGCAGGGTGACGGTATACGGCTCTACAGGAGACGGAGAGGGAAGCAGAGTGACGGTATACGGCTCTACAGGAGACGGAGAGGGAAGCAGAGTGACGGTATACGGCACTACAGGAGACGGAGAGGGAAGCAGGGTGACGGTATACGGCTCTACAGGAGACGGAGAGGGAAGCAGGGTGACGGTATACGGCTCTACAGGAGACGGAGAGGAAGCAGAGTGACGGTGTACGGCTCTACAGGAGACGGAGAGGGAAGCAGAGTGACGGTATACGTGCTCTACAGGAGACGGAGAGGGAAGCAGGGTGGACGGTATACGGCTCTACAGGAGACAGAGAGGGAAGCAGGGTGACGGTATATGGCTCTACAGGAGACGGAGAGGGAAGCAGGGTGACGGTATACGGCTCTACAGGAGACGGAGAGGGAAGCAGAGTGACGGTATACGGCTCTGACGGTATACGGCTCTACAGGAGACGGAGAGGGAAGCAGAGTGACGGTATACGGCTCTACAGGAGACGGAGAGGGAAGCAGAGTGACGGTATACGGCTCTACAGGAGACGGAGAGGGAAGCAGAGTGACGGTATACGGCTCTACAGGAGACGGAAGGAAGCAGAGGACGGTATACGGAAGGAAGGAAGGAAGGAAGGAAGGAAGGAAGGAAGGAAGGAAGGAAGGAAGGAAGGAAG